>NC_012871.2:37757225-38057225 GCF_000003195.3 Sorghum bicolor
GGAGACTCCTTTTGTAATTAGTTATGTAATACTTCCGCTGTTTCACTCTGAAATACTATTTTGGTCTTGTGTCGTTGAGTTACTGCTTTATCTTCGCAATGAATGATCCTGGTGTTAAGGTGGCCACTTGCTATCCTGTAAGGGCGAGAAGAAACAGTTCTCGTTGTTTGACCATTATCAGTGGTCCGGACGAGTCAGCTTGGTACGCCACAGGTAGCAGTGGAATGAGCACACAGTAAGGCTCATCGGACTTCTAAAGTGGGAGGACTCCCGGCATCACCGTCAGAGGTCCTTAGGACAATGGCAGGTGTCGGTGGGCCCAAACACTTAGGAGGTTCTGCCACAGGGGGTTATCAGGAAATACGGAAGAAAGGCCCACATGTCGGGATTACATAGAGATATTAACGTGCCGCGTAATTATCTTACATCTAGAAGACTCCAGAAGCCACGAGACCGAAGCGGAGGCAAAACGGGGCCAGAGGCAGGGCGCCCGCCCTCCTTCCCTGGGCGCCCGCCCCCTCTGGGAGTCCAATCAGGACTCTGCTTCGTGGGAGATCTTCACCGACCTAAAGGATGAATCTAAACCATACAATCTAAGTCGGTTTGATCCAACGGACCATATTCACTTGAAGGGACTATAAAACCAGACCTCCTGGCCCCTGGAGGAGAGAGCCTCTCAACCCTAATTCATTGTTCTTCAAGGGTGAAGAAGCCTCTGATCAAGATTAGAGCCACCACATCAATTAGATATCTAGATTAGCATAGCTACATAGGATTAGAACTAGAAGGAGTCAATCTTCGATTGGTTTCCGGATCTGTCAAGAGGATTCTTGGTAATTCTCTAATTGTGCTTCTAATTACTTTCTAATTATCTTTATTCTTCAATATTATGAATATGACTTTGTTCTACTTCAATATATTGCTTATGACTTTGCTCTACTTGCTTATATTCAAGATTATATTGTTCTTAGTTTATCATAGTTATGTACTTGGCTTAGTTAGATTGGATCTATATACATGCTTAGGATCGTATAGCATTTATCCATCGGATCCATGGGTAAATGATAGATATTGTGTAGGCGTGGTGCTTATACCGTATTTATCTGCGATTGTACCCAATATGCCAGATCGTGGGGTAGTTCATGATAGTGACAGCTTCATTGATTCTTATATAGTCCCCCTCTCGTGTATTGGGCTGGCAGAGCAACATTATTACAGGGGAGTCATTGCTATGTTTCTCATATTCCTTGCTAATATCACTATGCATGGGCGTAGTCTTCTCTCGCAATGATTGCTAAGTATGCTTGCACTAACTATGATATGCTAGACTATATAGTTGAGAATAACTTAGGGAATATTCTTGTAGTTCGTTCTAATACCATGCTAATGACTTTCTAGAGTATCTAATTGAGGTGCTTATCATATTTATTATGTGGCTAGATCAGATTAGTTATCCTTGTCACTATTATTATTTCATATATCTTTTATGTGACACTTATCCCTGTATGAAGAGTTAGATATAATGTTCTCAATTATACATGCAATGATAGATGCTCAATCTCATATTCTATTCTGTAATCAATATTGATGATTGTTAATCCCTTCCCAGTGGTAAAAATATAAATAACGATACCTGGAATACTTCCCGGTTAAAATGCTGCATCGGTATTAATCTGTGCGCTTGCAGATCCTATACATTATTTATTTAGAAGAGCAATTGCATATTTCAATACCGCGTCTCTCATGTCATGCTGGGGATGACAACTTGGCTTAAGTGGTGTGAGGGATAGGTTTGGCATTTTTGGCAGCGTTACTAGATTTAGAGAACTTAGTCTACTTTTGGTAATGATGTTAAGAATACCCAACAAGCATTTTTGGCGCCGTTACCGGGAAAGGTTGATTACTAATCATGAATGGAATAAAAGATTTTGAGTTATCATTCGCATCACTAATATGATTGAGCTTATCTATTCTCTCATATAGTTTTACCCCGATATTTTTCTATTTTATCTTATGCAGGGGAATGTATGAATAGAAGACATCTTCCAGGAAATTTTGTTGACAATCCCGAAGCATTATTCAAGAAGACGAGAGCCAAGCTCAAGAAGAGATCATCAACACTTGAGCAAGAAGCTTCATCCAATCAAGAAGATCACCGGAACTTGTCTTCAGAGTTCGAAGCCATGGCGAACAAATCAATCCGCGAGTTCTCAGCTCCCACTACGGACAACATCCGCACTGGACCTGCTGCAGAGATCGATGGCAACTTTGAGATCAAGCCTGGACTTATCAACATGGTGCAATCCAACCAGTTCTGTGGGAAGGCACACGAAGATGCTAGTGCTCATTTACAACACTTCATGGAGATTTGCAACACATTCACCATATCAGGAGTTTCCAAAGATGCTATACTACTTCGCCTCTTCCCATTCTCACTGTTAGGAAGAGCGAAGCAGTGGTTCTACGCTACAAAGGAGAAGAATACTACGTGGGCACTCTGCTCAACAAACTTCCTGGCTAAGTTCTTTCCCATGGGCAAGACCAATGCTCTCCGTGGGAAGATTACAAGTTTTCAACAACAAAATGATGAATCTGTTCCAGAAGCATGGGAACGCTTTCAAGACTACATCCTAGAATGTCCCCATCATGGAATGGAGAGTTGGCTATTGATGCAGACGTTTTATCATGGACTCGGCAACAGTGCCCGAGAAACCATGGATGCTGCAGCTGGAGGAGCATTCTTATCACTTACTATACCACAAGCCACAGCTCTTGTGGAGAAGATGGCGTCCAACCAAAGCTGGAATGAAGAGAGGACCCAGACACGCAAGAGAGGTGGAGGTATGCATCAGCTGAAGGAGGTAGACATGCTGTCTGCAAAGATAGACCTGCTCATGAAGAAGCTCGACGATAGAGCTGGAAACAAGAAGGAAGTTATGCACATCTACGACTCTCACATGACTTGTGAGGAGTGTGGAGACACTGGACACTCAGGCAACCACTGCCCTGAGATGCTTGAGGAAGTGAACTACATCAACAATAACAACAACTACTACTACAACCGTCCTCAACAAAATCAAGGTTGGAATCAACAGAGGCCTAACTACTCAGGTAATTATCAAGGTAACAATTCTTACAACAATAATAATTTTCCACCTTTGAGAGAGTTAGTGTCTAATCAAGGAAAGCTAATGGATAACCTGTCTAAGAAATTGGCATCTAATGATAAAATGCTAGAAAATATAAATAATAGAATGGATAATTTCTCTACTGCCATCAAGAATCAAATTAGCTTTAATAAAATGATTGAATCTCAGTTAAATCAAATAGCTGCTGCTGTTCCTACTACTAACCCCGGTATACCATCACAACTGGAAGGATTAGAATCTGCAAATCTTGTAGACATGTTTGATGCAGGTAATTGGAGTAACCCCATCACTGAATTCTCTACTGACCTTCTGCCGGTCAAGAGAGGCGATCCAGGATGCCCCGTCATCCCGATCTCCATCGGCATGGTGGACGTCCCAGAAGCACTCTGCGACTTTGGCTCTAGTGTCAACATTATACCCAGGGTACTCTATGAAAAATTCTTTACATATCCTTTATTAGAGACAACCATGTGTTTGCAGTTTGCAGATCAGACGATAACTTTTCCAAAAGGAATATTGAAGAACCTTTGCGTCTGAGTTGGTACCTTGTATGCCCCAGCAGACTTCGTAGTGGTAGAGACCAGAAATGATGAGAGAGCACCTATCATCTTAGGGAGGCCATCCTTGAACACTACGGGAGCTATCATCTACGCTAGTGCTGCCAAGATCAGTTTCTACGTCAAAGGGAGGAAGGAGATATTTTTCTTCAAGAACAAGACTACACAAATCCCAGATCAATCCAGACGTGAATCAAGAAAGAGGATCAACATGAGAAACAGGAACAAGCAAGTGTGGACCGAGTCAGCAAAGATGGTCACTGTAGTTCATGGAGGCCAAGATCACCAACTTAAGTCACCGCTTTTGACCAAGAAGGATGACCCAGGAATGCCAAGCATTTACTGCTCCATAAATAGATACAACTTCTACAAGGCAACTTGTGACACCGGATCGGGCGTCAACATAATGGCCGCAGTCACCTATCGGCTCTTGTTCGGAACCATGCCACTAAGACCAACATACATTCAGCTCCAGATGGCAGATCAGACATTTCGAGAAGTTAAAGGAATAGTAACTGATGTCCCGGTCAAAATAGACGATCACTTTGTCTACACAGACTTTCAAGTTATTGACATGGGAGAAGACTAGTATGATCCACCCATCATCCTTGGAAGACCGTTCCTCAGTACCGTTAAAGCAATTATCTACATTGGAACCGGAGAAGTCCATATGCACTTTCCCTCAGAGAAGGTACGCCGTTATTTTACTGACCCTAACTATATCGTTGAAGAATCTAAGAAAGTCAGAAAGAGACGCAACCGTAACCAGAGAAGGCAGATCATCAAGGACAGATGGGCAGACTATGAAGGAGAAGTAATAAGGTCAGAAGATGTAGAGTTTAAACAGAATTATCCAGAGGAGACGGAAGCACCAAGTCAGGTGTGGAAAATGAAGATAACTATACATGAAGAGGAGGCGCTGCCGGAAGTACCGACTACGCCACCCAACGAACCTCAGGACAATTGAAAAAAATGGAGAGTCCCGTTCGGAGGACTTAAAAAGACCGAACGCCTTGCCAAGAGGTAAACTTGGTAGTTATCCTTTCCCTTTCAATTATTTCAACTAGTTTACTTAGTTAATCATCTCCGTGCTATCCTAAGAAGAAAATAAAAATGTGAAAAACAGTAAGCCCCATGTGAGTAGACGAGTGGCATAAAAATAAAATAAATATTTTTCTGCTTTATAAAATGACAATATAAAAACAGGGAGTAATAATTATTAAGGAGTCTCAACATGATAAAGGCTAGATATTTATGCTAACACTTAATCAGTTCCACAAGCTTTGTTGTCTATTTGAGCTCCACAGAATTTAAGAATCAAGAAGACTAGCAGACGGAAGACATTCTAATCGCTGTCAGAAAGCTGCTGACTTTCAAATACACCTCTACCACCTGTTAGCTACATCAAGAGAAATTACGTCAAAATTCAGCTTGGGGGAGAGCACCCCCATTTATCTCGATAAGTATTTCTATCTATCTTTATACTTATACTATATTAGAATATTAAAATACATAAACTATGAAAAACCAAATAAAGATTTTATGCTTATATATCTTTTGCTTAGTGTGTTTAATAAATAAATAAAGTGGCTATGCTAATCTGTATCTAAATAAAACTCAAGCATGGATATGATGAATAGTTGCTCTGCCTAATTTGCACATTTTAAGTTCTCTCTCAAGTTTAGACATAACTGTTATAATTTAAAGCTTGCTCTAGACCTAAACTTGTGGGATGAAAACTTGATCTGAAATGTAAGTTGTTAACGGATACGATATGGGAAGGTTGAGCTGCTGTTTATCTGTTCCTAGAGATGCTAGAATTCTGAAGAATTTTATCTTTGAAAATCTTTAAAATGTCGCATGATGAGTTCCTGTATGATGAGAGTTTTAAATTCCTACCACAGCCATATATACATGCTTGCTAGATTTTGAGCCACACATTTACTATTTACTGCTTATGAGCATTCAGTGTGGTCAAGCTGTGTAGACCCTTAGGAGCTTGTCATGTGGTTAAATCAAGATTTCACTTGCACGTTCACTCATATATGCTACTTCTACTCCGGAAGTACCATCCACATATATCCATCCATTTCCATCTCCAGAATCACCAAAAAAATATTCTACTCCTAATCTAGGAGAGAATAGCCAAAAATATTTTTGTTTTTCCTTGTGAAATAAATGCTCAAGTTATCTTGTTACTACCACTTGCTATATTATCTCAAGAGATGAGTGCTCTATAAAAAAAAGAAAAATACGAGGAAATAAAAAGAAGCAAGTGCTCGGAACCTCGAAAGAAAAGAAAAAGTGAGACGAGAGGTAAAAATGGACAAGTGTCCGACAGTAGAATTAGGGGTACAAGATACCCACCTGAGAGAAAAGAAAAAAAAGAAGAGCATCTCATTCTCCTCATAAAGTTTTAAAAAGCAAGGAAGGTATGTATCCCCTCAAAGAGCAAAGTAGAATGAGACTTCCACCACCATTGTTTCCACCATTGTTATCACCATCATCACCATACACCATTCATTCGCCACACATGCACATCTTGATTTGGCTTATTGACTTGTTTCTTTGGATCCATGGTTTGACTATGCAATAAATGTCTTGTAAGTATGTATATTCTCCCACCTATGAGCTCCAGATATTAAAGCCTTATTAGAGAAGGGTGAGAGAGAAGACAATGTCACTATGCTTTGTACCACAAATACTACATATCTTGAGAGAAGGCATATACCATCACCGCCTTGGTAAGTATCTAGAAATAACACAAAAGAGAGATCTGAGAGAGTCATACAAGGAATCTCTGAGTTTTATTTGAAAATCTGCAAAAAACACCAAAGCTATAGCTGATCAAGAATAAGAGACATGGCACTTGACTAGACTGTTCTATCTCTTAACCACTCAAGACGGAAGTGACGGTTACAAGTCCCATGGTGAAGGTAAAGTAAGTAAGTTTTAAGTCTTGACAGTTTACTCTAACTCAGAGATGAGATCTTATTTAAAAAGCATGTGTACCGTCAATTTTTAAAGATATTGCAACAACTTATGATCCATAGCTGAGTCTGTCCTTGCTCCGGGATGAGCAAGAGGTAAGCTTGGGCGAGTTTGTTAACGGTCCTTAAGTATCAAATTTAATTATCAAATAAATAAAGAAAAGGATCCAAATGAAATCAACATCTAGACTTAGGGTTTTATCTGACAGAATTCCACGAGTTTTGGTGTTTGTCTATTTCTACAGGGGGTTATCAGGAAATACGGAAGAAAGGCCCACATGTCGGGATTACATAGAGATATTAACGTGCCGCACAATTATCTTACATTTAGAAGACTCCAGAAGCCACGAGACCGAAGCGGAGGCGAAACGGGGCCAGAGGCAGGGCGCCCGCCCTCTTGCCCTGGGCGCTCGCCCCCTCTGGGAGTCCAATCAGGACTCTGCTTCGTGGGAGATCTCCACTGACCTAAAGGATGAATCTAAACCATACAATCTAAGTCGGTTTGATCCAACGGCCCATATTCACTTGAAGGGACTATAAAACCAGACCCCCTGGCCCCTGGAGGAGAGAGCCTCTCAACCCTAATTCATTGTTCTTCAAGGGAGAAGAAGCCTCTAATCAAGATTAGAGCCACCACATCAATTAGATATCTAGATTAGCATAGCTACATAGGATTAGAACTAGAAGGAGTCAATCTTCGATTGGTTTCCGGATCTGTCAAGAGGATTCTTGGTAATTCTCTAATTGTGCTTCTAATTACTTTCTAATTATCTTTGTTCTTCAATATTATGAATATGACTTTGTTCTACTTCAATATATTGCTTATGACTTTACTCTACTTGCTTATATTCAAGATTATATTGTTCTTATTTTATCATAGTTATGTACTTGGCTTAGTTAGATTGGATCTATATACATGCTTAGGATCGTATAGCATTTATCCATCGGATCCATGGGTAAATGATAGATATTGTGTAGGCGTGGTGCTTATACCGTATTTATCTACGATTGTACCCAATATGCCAGATCGTGGGGTAGTTCGTGATAGTGACAGCTTCATTGATTCTTATATAGTCCCCCTCTCGTGTATTGGGCTGGCAGAGCAACATTATTACAGGGGAGTCATTGCTATGTTTCTCATATTCCTTGCTAATATCACTATGCATGGGTGTAGTCTTGTCTCGCAATGATTGCTAAGTATGCTTGCCCTAACTATGATATGCTAGACTATATAGTTGAGAATAACTTAGGGAATATTCTTGTAGTTCGTTCTAATACCATGCTAATGACTTTCTAGAGTATCTAATTGAGGTGCTTATCATATTTATTATGTGGCTAGATCAGATTAGTTATCCTTGTCACTATTATTATTTCATATATCTTTTATATGACACTTATCCCTATATGAAGAGTTAGATATAATGTTCTCAATTATACATGCAATGATAGATGCTCAATCTCATATTCTATTCTGTAATCAATATTGATGATTGTTAATCCCTTCCCAGTGGTAAAAATATAAATAACGATACCTGGAATACTTCCCGGTTAAAATGCTGCATCGGTATTAATCTGTGCGCTTGCAGATCCTATTCATTATTTATTTAGAAGAGCAATTGCATATTTCAATACCGCGTCTCTCATGTCATGCTGGGGATGACAACTTGGCTTAAGTGGTATGAGGGATAGGTTTGGCATTTTTGGCACCGTTACTAGATTTAGAGAACTTAGTCTACTTTTGGTAATGATGTTAAGAATACCCAACATCTGGTATTGTGATAACTCACAGGAGGCCTCGGGAAACTTGGCAGCAACGTGAAGATCGGTATCGGCGTCAGCAAGAGGATTATCGTCGGGAAGAGGAAAGACGCCGACACGAGTGGAATCGGCATAGGGATCACTGGAATTGCCTGTTCTTCATCCATTGTTGGGAGGAGAATTTCAAGCTTCCCACTGTCAGAGATTGTCCTGAGTGCTACGGTTATGATCGGTATGACAGGTCTGATCGGTACTATCGTGATAATGATCGGCGATCTAATGGGCCGATTAAGGGGAGAGCATCCGTTCATGATCAGCTGGGGGCAGGCTCAGTGTGCACGACAGTCTTGGGGATCGTGTTGAATATTTTCCCAGGAATCAAAAAGAACTTGAAGAAATGGCTAATGCACGGGTTCCCGATGAGTTCATATTTTGCAGGGATGCCAACACGTATCGGATGGAGTCGAGGGAAAATCGTCGCCCAGCGATAAGGCAGCAGCAACTTCCTCCATGGTGTCCAGAAGGATTGACCAGGACACAGAAAAGAAGGCTGCAGTGCAAAAGGCGAGAAGGGCTAAACAAGGGCAAGAACTCTGGCCAGTCTGGGGACCAGCAGCAGCCAGATACCAAGGGGGAAGGTCCATCGGCAGATGTCAACATGGTCTTTATGTTGCCGATGGAATTCCTGGCACCATCCAGCGATGATGAGTTGGAGTTTTCCGACCAGATAGCTCAGTTGGCTCTAGATCCGATGACAGCCATCTTCGAAAAGCTTGCCGATGATGAAAGGCAACATCTTAAGGCTCTGTTTGTCAAAGGAAGGGTTGATGGTCAGCCGATGACCAAGATTTTAATTGATGGTGGGGCTGCTATCAACATCATGCCGTATGCAGTGTATCGGAAGCTTGGAAAAGGAGATCAGGATTTGACCAAGACCGATATGATGCTAAAAGACTTCGAGGGAAACGTGTCTCCGGTCAAGGGAGCAATATGTGTTGAGTTGACCATCGGCAGCAAAACCTTGCCGACGACCTTCTTCGTGATCAGTGGGAAAGGTGCCTATAATCTGTTGCTAGGGAGAGATTGGATTCACACCAATTGTTGCATCCCGTCTACAATGCACCAGTTCCTAGTCCAGTGGGTAGGTGACAAGATTGAAATTGTCCTGGGAGACTCTTCATATGTTATTGCATCGGCGGAAGCAGACACCTATGAAAGGACTAGGTGTATTTCAGGAGAAGCTTGGGAAAAGGATTTCCTCAAGCTTGCCGATTATGAAATTCCACCGATCCAAGCAGTCGGTTCTGAAGATGGCCTTTAATGGATAGGTTCGCCGATGATGGAAAATTAGGCCTGGGGTTCACATCGGCCGATGATTTGGTAGAAGTAGATATAGGTAGTGGTGATAAACCTAGACCTACTTTTATTAGTGCTAAGTTAAGTCCTGAGTGTAAGCAACAGTTGACTGATTTGTTAAAGGAATATAAAGATTGCTTTGCTTGGGATTATACTGAGATGCCTGGTTTGGACCGATCGATTGTCGAACATCGGTTGCCTACCAAGTCTGGATTTCGGCCACATCAGCAGCCAGCTCGCCGATGTAATCCTAATATTCTTCCTGACATCAAGGCCGAAATAACTAAACTTATTGAAGCCAAATTTATTCGGCAGTGTCGGTATGCCGAGTGGATTTCCAATGTTGTCCCGGTTTACAAGAAGAACGGGAAGCTTCGGGTCTGCATTGATTTCAGGAATCTTAACAAAGCTACACCGATGGATGGCTACACAATGCCAGTTGCCGATCTGTAGTTGATGCTGCGGCTGGGCATCGGATCATTAGCTTTATGGATGACAATGCAGGATACAATCAAATATTCATGGCAGAAGAGGATATTCCAAAGACTGCATTTAGATGTTCTGGTCAGGTCGGGTTGTTTGAATGGATAGTCATGACCTTTGGCTTAAAGAATGCTGGTGCTACTTATCAAAGGGCCATGAATTTTATATTTCATGAGTTCATTGGCAAGCTGGTGGAAATTTATATTGATGATGTGGTGGTTAAGTCTGGAGACTTCACAAAGCATCTTGCCGATCTACGAAAGGTATTGGAGTGCACGAGGAAGCATGGTTTGAAAATGAATCCCAATAAGTGTGCATTTGGTGTATCGGCAGGGCAGTTTCTTGGTTTCATGGTGCATCAAAGGGGGATTGAAATTAGTCGAAGATCTATTGAGGCCATCAACAAAATAGTTGCCCCTACCAACAAGACTGAGCTCCAGTCCTTGATCGGCAAGGTAAATTTTATCAGGAGATTTATATCTAATTTGTCTGGTAAAATTCGTGCTTTCAGTCCTCTTCTTAATCTAAAAGCCAATCAAGAATTTGTTTGGGGGAAAGAACAATAGTTGGCTCTGGATGAAATCAAGAATTATTTAGTGAATCCTCCAGTTCTAATTCCACCTCAGCAAGGGAAGCCCTTCAGATTGTATTTGTCTACCGATGGGATGGTCATCGGTTCGGCTTTAATTCAAGAATTTGAAGGGAAAGAGCGTGTAATTTATTACTTAAGCAGGAGGTTGATTGATGCTGAGACTAGGTATTCGGCTATTGAGAAACTATGCTTGTGCCTGTATTTCTCTTGTATCAAGTTAAGACACTACTTACTATCGGCCGAATGCACTATTATTTGCAAAGATGATGTGGTCCGGTACATGCTGTCTATGCCGATTATGAGTGGCAGGATCGATAAGTGGATTTTGGCGCTGTCGGAATTTGATCTGCATTACGAATCGGCTAAGGCAGTTAAGGGACATATTATGGCCGATTTTGTAACTCAACATTGCGGTGAGGTGGAGGCTTTGCAAATTGTACCTTGGACGCTCTTCTTTGGGATCCACATGTGACCGGGGGGCAGGAATCGGCATAGTATTAATTTCCCCTCGGGGAAGGAAGTATGAGTTTTCCTTGCCGATTGTTGCCACGTCGACGAATAATCAGGCTGAGTATCAAGCTTTAATAAAGGGATTAGAGTTGTTAAGAGAAGTTCATGCTGATGTTGTTGAGATCTTCGGGGATTCTATGCTAGTTATAAATCAATTGGCTGGAAGCTATGAATGCCGAAGTGAAGTTCTCATATCTTATTACGAAAGGAGTATACAACTGTTAAAGGGATTCAAAGATTTCCGATTAGAGCATGTTCCTCGATTGCATAATGAAGAGGCCAATCGGTTGGCTTAGCATGCCTCGGGATATCAGCCTATGATTAATGCAATATAGGCAATCGGTGCCGATGATTGGAGAAAAGAAATCATTGATTATTTGAAGGATCCATCTAAGAAAGTTGAAAGGCGGGTTTGGTTTCAAGCCACCAAGTATGTGCTCCTCGAAGATGAATTGTATTACCGAACTATTGTTGGGATTCTTCTCCGATGCTTAGGTGATGATGAAGCTAGGAGTTTGATGGGAGAAATCCATGAAGGGGATGTGGAGCACATCAGTCGGCTTTCAAGATGAAGTGGATGATTAGGAGGAATGGGTATTATTGGCCGACTATACTTGAACATTGCTTTAAGTATTTCAAAGGGTGTCAAGGATGTCAAAAGTTTGGTAATATTCAAAGGGCGTCTGCATCGTCTATGAATCCTATTATAAAGCCTTGGCTGTTCCGAGGATGGGCTATTGATTTGATCGGCCAGATTTATCCGCCATCTAGCAAAGGGCATAAGTTTATTTTAGTTGCCACCGATTATTTCACCAAATGGGTTGAAGCTATTCCTTTGAAGAAAGTCACATCGGCCAATATGATTGATTTTGTGAAAGAGCATATTATTTACCGATTTGGGATTCCTCAAACAATTACTACCGATCAGGGCACTATGTTCACATCAGGGGATTTTGATGAATTCGCAGTCGGTATGGGGATTAAAGTGTTAAACTCTTCTCCTTACTATGCTCAAGCTAATGGGCAGGCCGAGGCATCTAACAAAGGAATTATTAAGCTTATTAAACGGAAGATTGAAGAAAATCCTAGAAGGTGGCACACGTTGTTAAATGAAGCTTTATGGTCTTACCGGATGGCTTGTCATGGATCGACCAAGGTTTCACCCTATCAGTTGGTGTATGGGCATGATGCAGTGTTACCTTGGGAAATTAAGGCTGGGTCTAGGCGATTATCTTTTCAGGATCAGTTGGTTGCCGATGATTATGCTACTTTGATGACAGACGAGTTGGATGATCTAGCAGGGCATCGACTGAGGACTTTGATGAGTATAGAAGAGAATAAGAAGAGAGTTGCCAGATGGTATGATATGAAGTTAAAGGCGAAGGAGTTTGCCGATGGAGACTTAGTATGGAAACTAATCTTACCGATCGGGACTATAAGTTCAAAGTTTGGGAAGTGGTCTCCCAATTGGTAGGGTCCCTATCGGATAAGTCGATCGGTTCCTGGTAATGCCTACATTTTAGAAACTCTCGAAGGAGTTGAATTTCCCAGAGCATTAAATGGCAAATATCTAAAGAAGTACCACCCCAGCATATGGGTCGATGCATAAAAGTTTAACTGCCGATAACACTACTATCGGCTGGATTGAAATGTGTTTGGGGCCGGACTTAATGTTTCAAAAGATGCCGATAACAGTCCTATCGGCTAGACTAAACATCAAGAAAGCTAGAAAGCAGAGAGAAGCGAGTATGTTGCCGATGAAGGGCTCACATGTTTAGCAGCGCTTGGATAGCCGATATGGCACGCAGGCGGATTTGGTTGGCTGCTTCTATCTCTTTGACGTCTTCATCGGCAGAACCTTCAACCGGCTTCAGCTTCTTCTTCAACTGCAGTGCTTTGCGACCATGGACATTTTGCTCTTGCTCCAGGAGCTTGATGGTCTCTGGCAGTTGACTCTCTTCCTGTTGGGCTTGGGATAGGGCATCCTCTACTTGCTTGAGTTCTGCCAACAGGGCTTCTCTTTTTGCCGATAGATTAGAGATCTTCTGCTTCAGTGCATCTCCTGAGGACTTCAAGGTGCCGATGTTCTTGTGCTTCTCATCGGTCAAGAGCTTTTCTTTCATCATCTCCTCAGAAAGCCGGGTCTGAGCGGCTCTATCGGCAAGGCGCCGGGCAGCCCTCTGGTATTGCAGTTGACGACTCTCTTGATGTGCCGCTTGGAAAAGGATTTCTTCAGCATCGGCGGGGATTTGGCCTATCAGGGTCTTAAATAAAGCCTTAGCCGGGTCGGAGTCATCAACTAATTGGGCTGTGTCTTGATGAAGGAGAGCCGACAGTTCTTCCAGCCTTGCCCTGATCTCTGCCGATGTAACCCCAACTGCTCGAGAAGAGCTTGCTTCCTCACCTTCATCTTCAGAGACGTCAATGGCAAAGGAGAAGAGGCTGTCGGGAGAATCTTGTTCCTGCAAAGGAGATAAAGTGAGTCATTCCATGGTCATATATTGATAAGTAATACTGATGGAGACTGGATTGCTTACTTGCTTCAAGGCGATCTCTTGCCTTTGACAGGAAGATGCCGATGGAATCACAGGTTGATCGGCTGAGACTGCCAATTGAACTATGTCAGCTGAAAGAATAATAGAAATAATTGTAAAACAGAAGAGATGGGTTCATCGGCAATAATCTCATAACAATATGTTACCTTGAGGGGGGACAGTGCTTGTCTAGATTGAAGAAACTGAAAGAGCATCTAGGCCCCTAGTGATTTCGGTGATTAATGACATTGTTGATTACCTTGACTAACGTGTGTTTTGCAGAGGCAAAGTCATAGGTAAGGTCATGGTAAATAGGTACTCGATGGACAGGGACGTACATGCCTACTTAATAGTGGAAATCGTTTCGGTTTTCAAAAGATGGATGGACATCGTCGAGACTAGACTAGGTCTAAGTGCCATATGGTGAAGAAGGGCACTTAGAGTAGTTTAGGACTTTGTTTTCCTTTGACCGTACTATTAAGAGGGGCTTTGATCTAGTAGCTTGACTTAGGCAAGGCTTTAGGTTTGGGTGTGGTGCACACTTGGTAAACCTAGCACTAGGCAGCTCAGAGTTAGTCCTTAGATCGAGAGGAGCAAATTTCGTGTTGAAGCGATCACGTTTCGACGAAGTTTGGGTGCCCAAAGGGGCACCGGACGCTCTGTGAGTGCGTCCGGTGAGGTCCTTAGCCGTTAGAACAGTGCCGTGCTTAGGGTTAGGCACCGAACGCACCGGGCAGCGTCCGGTCCCTTACCCAGGGAGCTTGCAACGTTCCCCTGAGCACCGGACGCTAGCACCGGACGCACCGGGTAGCGTCCGGTCCCATGCGCAGGGAGAATGTAAAGTTTCCCCGAGCACCGGACGGTGCACCGGACGCTGCGAGTTAGCGTCCGGTGACCTGTCAGAGAAAGCGCAGGTAGCCGTTATGTCACACCGGACGCTCGGTGCAGTGCGTCCGGTGCAACATAATGTGCGTCCGGTGACCCCGTTTTATGTGGAAAACGGTTGGCCGACCTTTGGACTTGGTGGATAGTATTTATACTCCTCCACCTCGTCCATGAGACTTCTCTTGCCCATTTGAACTTCTAAGAAACTTGTTGTGGAGTAAGAGAGTTGCAAAGAGCCTAGAGAGGATTGAGTTTAGAATGATTTCTTGAGAGAATCCTTTTCTAGTGAGTTCCAAGAGTCAAGTGTGCATCCACCACTCTCTAGAGCCTTATTTGGGTCAAGTGAGAGTTCTTTGCTTGTTACTCTTGGTGATCGCCATCACCTAGACGGTTCGGTGGTGATTGGAGGCACGAAGATCACCCAGAGTTCTTGTGGGTGGCTCGTGTCAAGCTTGTGAGCGGTTTTGGGCGATTCACCGCGACGGAGTGTCGAAGAATCAGCCCGTAGAGAGCACTTGGTCCTTGCGCGGACCAAGGGGGAGCAAGACCCTTGCGCGGGTGCTCCAACGAGGACTAGTGGAGAGTGGCGACTCTCCGATACCTCGGCAAAACATCGCCGAGCACTTTCTTCCACTACTCCTTTACTTTCTAGCATTTACTTTGTGCTTTTACATTCTTAGAATTGCCATGCTAGAATAGGATTGGAACTAGGTTGCAAAACTTTTATCCGGTAGCTCTCTAAGTCACACTAGGCACAAGGGGTTGAATTGGAGCTTATAGGTTGCTTAAATTTTTTAGAGAAGCCCAATTCACCCCCCCTCTTGGGCATCTTAATCCTTTCAATTGGTATCAGAGCCTAGTGCTCATTACTTAGGCTTCACCGCCTAGAGAAAGATGTCTAACGGGGATGGACCGCCACCTATGTTCGATGGGAATGACTTCCCGTATTGGAAAATACGGATGGAGTCATACCTTGAGGCATGCGATGTAAAGTGCCTAAAAGCCGCAACCGAAGGGTTTGCACCTCCGGAAAGAGCCACTGCTCTTACTCCACAAGAGCAAGAAAACGAGAAGTGGAATGCAAAGGCCAAAAACCACATCTTTAGAGGTCTTTGCAAAGAGGTGTTCAACCGCGTTAGGAGCCACAAAACCGCCAATGAACTTTGGAAGGAACTTTGTGCACTCCATGAGGGAACAAAGAGTGAACGCGAGGAACGCTATCACCTAGTGATGAACAAGCTTAATACATTTGAAATGCTCCCTAAAGAAAATGCTAATGAAATGTATTCTCGCTTGAATGTCATTGTAGAGGAGCTAAACGGACTTGGGCTTACACAAATGAGTACGGCGGATGTAGCAAGGAAGATACTATGTGTGCTTCCCATTGAGAAATATGGGCACATAGTAACCGTGCTTCATCAAGGCGATCTTTCCACCGCTACACCAACCACCATATTGGGGAAGATCAATGCTCATGAGATGTACATGCACATGAACCCTCAAGATGGCTCCTCATCGGCCAAGAAAGAAAAGAAGGACTTGGCTCTCAAAGCTTCTCACAAGGGCAAAGCCAAGAAGATTGAAGTTGAGTCATCAACTTCAAGTGATGATGATGCATCTATTGCTCTCTTGGTGAGAAGAACCACCAAGATGTTGAAGAAGCTCAACAAGAATGGAGTCAACTTTGACTCCAAGAAGAAGAAATTCTTCACAAGTAGCAAGAGGAAGCCCATCTCCGAGATGGATTGCTACAATTGTGGTGAACTTGGGCATCTTGCTCATCAATGTCCAAAGCCCAAGAAGGACAAGTACAAGAAGAAGAACAAAGAGCAAGATGACTCAAGTGATGATGAGAAGAATGACAAGAAGCAATACAAGAAGAAAGGTGGCAAGAAGAAGGAGCACTACAAGAAAAAGAATGGCAAGGCTTATATTGTTGGTGATTGGCTCACCGACATTGAAAGCTCAAGTGGTGACTCATCCAGAAATGAAAGTGATGATGAGAAGGTTGCCGCCATTGCCATTGATGCTCCATCACCATCATCTTCACCACCATCTACATCCTCTACACACCTATGCCTTATGGCTAAAGGTGACCGGAAGGTACAAAGTGAGGATGAGAGTAGTGAGAGTGATAGTGAATATGAATCACCTTCTTATGATGAACTTGTAAAATTGCTTAACAAATATACAAAAGTCATAAGAAAGACTAGAAGTGAAAATGAAAAGCTTGAACTTGAAAATGACACACTTCTAGCAAAGCTTAAGTCTAGTGATGAGCTTAGAGATCAAAATGAGATCATGACCACTAAGCTCAAGGAGCTCAAACTCTCTCTAAAAGAGCTCAAAGAAAAACATGATAAACTTGAGAGTGTTCATGATGAGCTTATCACTAGATATAGAGCAATGAAAGAAGAGCTAACAACTCTAAAAGCAAACTATGACAACCTTGAGATTGCTTATGAACTTGCAATTGATGAAACACATGTTGCTACTAACAATGTTGCCAAGCTTGATGTAGCCACATCTTGTGATGACTTACTTGTGGAGAGCACAAGCAAATGTGTTGATTGCAAGGGCAAGAAAGTGGTAGTGGCCGAGAGTTATGAGGACACTATCAAGCTCAAGGATGAGATCGTCATGCTCAAGAAAGAGTTGCAAGAACAAGCCAAGCATAAGAAAATTGTGATTGAGTCACTTGATCAAGACAAGAAGCTTGCTTATGAGAACAAGTTGCTCAAGGAAGAAAATCAATATCTCAAGCTTGGTTTGATGTATGATAAGCAAGAAGAAGATGAGACATTCATCTTGGATGAGTTAGCTAGCAACAATGACCCAATCACCAAGAAGCTAACTCAAGAGAACAACAAGCTCAAGAAAGAGAAGGAACACCTAACCATGGGGTTAGCAAAGTTCACAAAGGGGAAGGACCTTCAAAGTGAGCTTTTTATGAACACCGTCATGAAGATGGACAAGAGTGGAATTGGCTACAAGGCTCATCAAACAAAGCTCATCAAGTCTCTAGCCACTCATGATCAAGCAAGCAAGCCAAAGCCAAAGAGATGTTTTGAGTGTGGTCAAGAAGGACACTTTGCTCATGAGTGTAAGGCACCACTACCACCACCCTTGCCCAAGCATGCAAGACCATTTGCCTTCAATGCTCACTACATTGTAAGGAAAGACAAGAGTGGCAAGGTCAAGGTTAGCTTCATGGGGCCGCCAAACAAGCAAAGGCCAAAGAAGATTTGAGTGCCAAAGCAACTAGTAGAGAAGGTCAAGGGCCCTAAGCAATTGTGGGTCCCTAAATCTCAAGCTTGATCTCTTGTGTGTAGGTGAACTACAAGACCGGTGGATCACATTGGGTAATTGATAGTGGTTGCACTCAACATATGACCGGAGATCCCCGGATGTTCACCTCTCTTGATGAAGATGTTGACAACCAAGAGAAGATCACATTTGGTGACAATTCAAAAGGGAAAGTCAAGGGACTAGGAAAGGTTGCTATATCAAATGACAACTCCATCACCAATGTGCTCTATGTGCAATCTTTGAGTTTCAATTTGCTCTCGGTTGGACAATTATGTGACCTTGGATTTGAATGCCTATTCAAGAAGAAGGAAGTAATTGTGACCAAGGAAGATGATAATGAAGTGATTTTCAAAGGCTTCCGACACAACAACTTATATGTAGTTGATTTCTCATCAAATGAAGTTGATATCAAGACTTGCTTATTCACCAAGACTTCACTTGGGTGGTTGTGGCATAGAAGGCTAGCACATTTTGGAATGGGCACACTCAAGAAGTTGATGAAGAAAGAATTGATTAGAGGCTTGAAGGATGTGACATTTGAGAAGGACAAGCTTTGTAGTGCATGTCAAGCGGGCAAACAAGTGGCAAACACTCATCCAACCAAAGCCTATCTCTCTACTTCAAGAGTGCTTGAGCTACTTCACATGGATTTGTTTGGACCAGCCACATATGCTAGTCTTGGAGGCAACAAATATTGCTTGGTCATAGTTGATGATTTCTCCCGGTACACTTGGACATTCTTCTTGCAAGACAAGGCCAAAGTTGCATCAATATTCAAGAAGTTTGCAAAGAATGCCCAAAATCAATTTGATGTGAAGATCAAGAAAATTAGAAGTGACAATGGCAAAGAGTTTGACAACACCAACATTGAAGAGTATTGTGATGAAGTGGGAATCAAGCATGAGTTCTCCTCAACATACACACCACAACAAAATGGGGTTGTAGAAAGAAAGAACCGGACATTGATCACTTTGGCAAGAACAATGCTAGATGAGTACAACACTTCGGAGAAGATGTGGGCCGAGGCAATCAACACGGCATGCTATGCTTCAAACCGGCTCTTTCCACACAAGTTCCTAGAGAAGACACCATATGAGTTGCTCAATGGGAAGAAGCCCGATGTCTCATTCTTTAGAGTGTTTGGGTGCAAGTGCTACATCTACAAGAAGCGCCAACACTTGGGAAAGTTCCAAAGAAGATGTGACATTGGCTACTTGGTTGGCTATTCATCAAAGTCCAAGGCATATAGGGTCTTTAACCATGCCACAAACATGGTTGAAGAAACATTTGATGTTGAATTTGATGAAACTAATGGCTCCCAAGGAGCAAATGATAATCTTGATGATGTAGGTGGTGAACCATTGAGGGATGCCATGAAGAACATGCCGGTGGGAGACATCAAGCCTAAAGAAGATGATGATGATGTGCAAGTCATTGAGCCACCATCCACCTCACAAGGTCCACAAGATGAAGACAAGGATGTGAGAGATGCCCATGAAGACACTCAAGTCTCTCATGAGCAAGCGGTGGCACAAGCACAAGATGTTGATGCTCCCCCAACCAACCCCTCAAGTGGCACCAAGAAGAACATCACATCTCCTCCAAGATCACTCTCAAGATCTCATCATCGGGAGTCCATCACGTGGTGTAACTACTCGTTCTAGACATGCTTTATTTATTGAACATCACGCTTTTGTGTCTCTTGAAGATGAACCAAAGACTATAGAGGAAGCTCTTCGTGATGCGGATTGGATCATGGCCATGCAAGAGGAGTTGAACAACTTCTCTCGCAATCAAGTTTGGACACTTGAAGAGCGACCCAAAGATGCAAGAGTGATTGGAACAAAGTGGGTCTTCCGGAACAAGAAGGATGATCAAGGCAAGGTGGTGCGCAACAAGGCAAGACTTGTGGCAAAAGGCTTTTCACAAGTGGAGGGTCTTGACTTCGGTGAAACTTTTGCACCGGTGGCAAGACTTGAAGCAATCCGTATCCTACTTGCATATGCATCTAGTCATAATATCAAGTTATTTCAAATGGATGTGAAAAGTGCCTTTTTAAATGGTTATATTAATGAGCTTGTCTATGTTGAGCAACCCCCCGGTTTTAAAGACCCTAGGTACCCCAAGCATGTCTACCGGTTGTCCAAGGCTCTCTATGGTCTCAAGCAAGCTCCTAGAGCTTGGTATGAGAGACTTAGGGACTTCCTCATTAAGAAGGACTTCAAGATTGGGAAAGTTGACACAACACTCTTCACTAAGAAAATGAATGGGGAAATCTTCATTTGCCAAGTTTATGTTGATGACATTATTTTTGGCTCTACTAATGAAGATTTTTGCAAGAAATTTGGTGATTTGATGTCCAAGGAGTTTGAGATGTCCATGATTGGCGAGCTATCCTTCTTCCTAGGATTTCAAGTCAAGCAAATGAAGGAAGGAGTCTTTATCTCACAAGAGAAGTACACTCAAGATCTTCTCAAGAGGTTCAAGATGATGGATTGCAAGCCAATCAAGACTCCCATGGCATCAAATGGGCATCTCGACTTGGATGAGGGAGGTAACCCTATTGACAAGACTCTCTATCGCTCCATGATAGGAAGTCTACTCTACCTCACCGCATCTAGGCCCGATATAATGTTTAGTGTGTGTATGTGTGCTAGATATCAAGCAATGCCTATGGAATCTCACTTGATTGCGGTCAAGAGAATTCTTAGGTATCTAAAATACACACCTTGCCTAGGCTTGTGGTATCCCAAAGGTGCAAGATTCCAACTTGTAGGCTATTCCGATTCGGATTATGCCGGGTGCCGGATTGATAGAAAAAGCACATCCGGAGGGTGCCACTTCCTAGGTAGATCACTTGTCTCTTGGATGTCAAAGAAACAAAATAGTGTTGCCTTGTCAACGGCCGAGGCGGAATACATAGCCGCCGGTGCTTGTTGTGCACAAATACTCTACATGAAACAAACTTTGCTAGACTATGGAGTAGTACTAGACAAAGTACCTTTGTTGTGTGACAACGAAAGTGCCGTAAAACTTGCAAACAACCCGGTTCAACACACCTGCACAAAACATATTGACATCCGCCACCACTTCCTTAGGGATCACGTTGCTAAAGGTGACATATCCCTAGAGAATGTGGGAACGAAAAATCAATTGGCGGACATCTTCACAAAACCCCTAGATGAAGCTAGGTTTTGTATGTTGAGAAATGAACTTAATGTGCTTGACATGTCTAACTTCACTAAAAGATAAAAGTTGTGTGTTGAAACTTGTAAATAACCCTTGTTTTGCATATCATGCATACTAAAACTAAAAATGTAACTTGTATGTAGGGCTTGTCTAACATGGTTAAGATAACCCCCTTGAGTGTGTGAAAAAGCTTAACCTTGGATCAAACTTGACAAGCATTAGCTTTCTTTCAAGTTTTGCATTACAACTCATATCTTATGCATGCTTGTTTTTTGACCGTTTCTTTTCGGTTATTCGTTGAGCATCCGCTGTGTTCGTCCATAGATAGGGGGAGCATTCAAAGCTCATTATGTTTCAAACCCCTAGCTTTATGGCCATACGATGCTCCTTGGTGATTTTCTCAAACTATTTTCATAAAAACTACTAAGCCTATGGCTAAATATTTGTGAAAATTTGAGGGTTTGAGAGATGTCACTCATAATGGAAATGGAACTTGGTTGGGTCAAAGTCGGACGTGGTGCTTAGTTGAATAAGTGCTCAGAGGAGCACCGGACGATGCACCGGACGCTGCCTCTGAGCGTCCGGTGTGGTGAGTGCGCCAGACTGCACTCACCGGACGCAGGAACAGTATCACTGTAGCGTCCGGTGTGGTGCGTCCGGTGCTCACCTGGCGTGACCCGAAGCACCGGACGCTAAAGCCAGCGTCCGGTGCCCATCGTCCGGTGCAAAGCCAAAATGCAAACCTCTCTGCGCATGAGTCCGGTGGTCACCGGACGCGTCCGGTGCCACATTAAGAGCGTCCGGTGACCCCGCGGCGGGCGGATATAACCCGCGCCCAGGGGCTTCGAGCGGCCGTTCTTTCCTTCCTCCGCCGACATCACCCGAGCCGCCCGTGCCCTAACGCCCTAGAACCGCCGCCGCCGTCGTCCGTGCGTCGACTCCCGGCGCCCTTTGGATCTTCCCCGTGCCAGATCTGCTCTTGGAAGCTCTTCCCTTCCTTCTCCTCGCCTGAAGTAACTACGGTTTGGCACCTTGAGGAGTGGTTCCGCGTTCTCCGGTGGTTTCCGATCGCGAATTGTTAATCCGGAACGTGTCTCATCCGTGGATCTGTTCGTCGGACGCTTGACTTGCTATGGCTCGTACCAAGAATGTTAGTGGTCCGACAGCTGGCTCAGGAGGTTCTCCAGGAGGTGATGGTGGAGGTGATCCTCCCCGTCGCCTGTCAGCGGCAGAGAAGGGAAAAGGCAAGAAGCTGGCCACCAAGAAGCGGAAGGCCAGTGACAGAGATGCAGAGGTCGCAGAGGCAGTTGCAGCAGCAGCTGAGGCAGCCGAGAGAGGTGGTCGCTCTGGTTCTCTGAGGATCGGTGATGATCTTACGCCACGTCAGCGGCGTGCAGTACTTGAGGCAGAGGCTTTCCATGGATCCCCTCCAGGCACCGTGACGATTGGAGGACAGAGAGTTAGGCTTGTGGTCAGGGATCCAGCTCAGGAGGATCCAGACACCGAGACAGAGACCCAGGCAGAGGGTCCAGCACAGGAGCAGGAGCAGGAGCAGCCACTCAGGAGGTCGACTCGTGCTCGTACCCAGGCCGTTCCTCGGACCGGCACGCCAGGTCAGTCCACTTCCTCAGCTCGTGCTACACCAGCGAGAGGTACTCCAGCTTCACGCCCGAGGCCAGTCAGGATCCACAGGGATCTCTCTCTTGTGTCAGCCAGAGAGATCCAGCAGCTGAGGTTTGTTCCGTTTCCCACCTGGTTTCCAGCTGCCAGGGATCCTAGAGCCGGTGCCAGGTTCTACACAGTCATCCAGGAGGACATCTACGAGGCACTGGTTCGCTCTCAGGCTCAGTTCAGGGAGCACAGAGTGATCGACCTGGAGATACTGGGGAACGTGGTTGGAGCTGATATTCGTCAGTATTTCACTTACCTCCACGGACTCCCAGAGCTGCTAGCGCTCCCCGGTACTTATTGTGAGCAGTGGGTCAGAGAGTTCTATGCATCAGTGTGGATTTCTCCAGATCACACCTATATCCACTACGCACTGGCGGGGACAGACTACAGAGTGACAGCTCAGAGGGCTAGAGAGGTGCTTGGACTGCGAGCCTCTCCCACCAGGATTCACCAGCTGTGCTACGGGAACGTGGATCCTCCTCATCGTCCTCACGGTGGTGAGATACCACCGGTTGACTTCGTGGCTCCATGCTTCCGTGCACCCTTTGGTGAGGGCTCCAGCAGGACAGTGACAGACTTGACTCGCCCAGCCAGGATCCTCGACTTTGTGTTGAGGAAGACTCTTCTACCCAGGACAGGCTACAGAGACGGATTCACTCGTATGCCGCAGTGGCTCGTCGCTCACCTTATCTCCCAGACGCAGTTTGATTTGTGGGATTTGATCGTCTCCGAGATTGAGGACACCATTTCAGAGAGCTTCAGGGGCCGGCGTCAGTTGCCCTACGCACATTGGATCACCTTGCTTATTCTTCGTGCTAGGCCACTGCCCCTGCCAGCTCACTTGCAGAGGGAGTTGACAGAGTCTGACACCGTCTTCCCCCACTACGACCCCCGGCAGATGTTGAGAGCGCACCACGACCTTCGCGGTGCACCTCCTCCTCGTGCTCCACGTAGACCGGTGCCCCCACCTTCTCCTAGGGGCACCCGCAGTACAGCAGCTGTTGCAGAGACAGAGGAGCAGCAGGATATAGCTATTGGGGCGTTTGCAGATGTAGAGGCAGAGGGCGAGTTTGACTTCGCCTCAGACAGTTCAGATGACGACTATCAGCCGCCAGTGACAGATCTCCCTCCCAGAGCACATGACCACGAGGTAGGCAGTTCTTCGAGTGCTTCAGACCCCGCCCTGCTTGCTATTCTAGAGGGGATGAGGGCAGATCAGCGCCGTGCAGCTGAGGAGCAGGCGAGGCGGGACAGGGATCTGGCTGCCATCAATGCAGCCATGCAGGCCAGGCAGGATGAGATCCAGCGTCAGCTACTCACTTTTCAGGAGCAGCAGCTTGCTTTCCAGGCCCAGCAGACAGCAATGATGGCCGCTCTCATGGCCACCTCCGGGATTCAGCTACCGCAGATACAGCTCCCAGGCACGTCGTCCGTCAGGCCCCCTACTCCTGCACCTCAGACTCAGAGCCCGTCCCAGCAGCCGCTCCAGCTACCAGCTCAGAGTCAGCCGTTTTCGACGCCACAGCACCAGGTCTCTCAGGGTGCTATCTCTTCAGGCTTTGAGCAGGTACCGCAGTTTACCCCTCTCCGCTCAGGCTTCACCCCTCAGTCAGCTTCAGCGTCACAGCTTGTGTGGGACTCGCAGACAGATCCGCACCTCAGCTTCACCTACAGTGCTCTGACTGGTGACCCTACGCCTCCTCCTCTGCAGGCTCCTGCAGTCTTTACGGCGCCAGTTACCACTACAGAGCTTCTGTCGTCGTCCGTAGCATCGTCCGAGCAGCTTGCACCGTCTACTACCGTACCAGAGACGACAGCTACAGCGACTGAGTCCGTGCCAGCCTCGTCCGCCGTACTTGAGCAGCCAGCACAGCCCGTGGCAGCGCCAGAGCAGACCCGGACTGCTTCTCCAGCACCTGCAGCTTCGGAGGGTCACTCCACCTCCTCCGCCTCGACGGCCGATACTTCAGATGATGCAGCTCGCTTCGTGGCCGCGCCGAGGGACTCTACTGCTCCGCCTCCTCCACCGTCTTCTTAGGCTTTTGGTGCTTGATGCCAAAGGGGGAAAGAGTGCGTTTGAGAGAGTTAGGGAGAGATAGAGTTAGGGGGAGCTAGAGAGGGAGTTTAGATCTAGAGAGGGAGTTTATTCTTTTGAGATACTTTCTTAGTGTTCTATCATCATGCATCATGCTTACCTTTATGCATTGCACTTGTGTGAGATACTAGTTATGAGACATGTTTTGTGCTTACTGTGATATCTAATTGTCATGTGTTTTGGCTCATATTATCTTTGCTTCCGCGTTTCTACTCCGTTTTTCTTATGAGCCTTTTGTTTATATCCTGTCGTATATCACTCACATATTTGGATGCAGGGTATTGGATTTGGTTGATATAAGCATGATTTATTCCTTTGTTCTTATTGTATTATGCTTATTGAAACCAAGTCACTTTAAAAACCTCAACTCTTTTCATACTCGAGGTTGTCATCAATCACCAAAAAGGGGGAGATTGAAAGAGCATCTAGGCCCCTAGTGATTTTGGTGATTAATGACATTGTTGATTACCTTGACTAACGTGTGTTTTGCAGAGGCAAAGTCATAGGTAAGGTCATGGTAAATAGGTACTCGATGGACAGGGACGTACATGCCTACTTAATAGTGGAAATCGTTTCGGTTTTCAAAAGATGGATGGACATCGTCGAGACTAGACTAGGTCTAAGTGCCATATGGTGAAGAAGGGCACTTAGAGTAGTTTAGGACTTTGTTTTCCTTTAACCGTACTATTAAGAGGGGCTTTGATCTAGTAGCTTGACTTAGGCAAGGCTTTAGGTTTGGGTGTGATGCACACTTGGTAAACCTAGCACTAGGCAGCTCAGAGTTAGTCCTTAGATCGAGAGGAGCAAATTTCGTGTTGAAGCGATCACGTTTCGACGAAGTTTGGGTGCCCAAAGGGGCACCGGACGCTCTGTGAGTGCGTCCGGTGAGGTCCTTAGCCGTTAGAACAGTGCCGTGCTTAGGGTTAGGCACCGGACGCTGGCACCGGACGCACCGGGCAGCGTCCGGTCCCTTACCCAGGGAGCTTGCAACGTTCCCCTGAGCACCGGACGCTAGCACCGGACGCACCGGGTAGCGTCCGGTCCCATGCGCAGGGAGAATGTAAAGTTTCCCCGAGCACCGGACGGTGCACCGGACGCTGCGAGTTAGCGTCCGGTGACCTGTCAGAGAAAGCGCAGGTAGCCGTTATGTCACACCGGACGCTCGGTGCAGTGCGTCCGGTGCAACATAATGTGCGTCCGGTGACCCCGTTTTATGTGGAAAACGGTTGGCCGACCTTTGGACTTGGTGGATAGTATTTATACTCCTCCACCTCGTCCATGAGACTTCTCTTGCCCATTTGAACTTCTAAGAAACTTGTTGTGGAGTAAGAGAGTTGCAAAGAGCCTAGAGAGGATTGAGTTTAGAATGATTTCTTGAGAGAATCCTTTTCTAGTGAGTTCCAAGAGTCAAGTGTGCATCCACCACTCTCTAGAGCCTTATTTGGGTCAAGTGAGAGTTCTTTGCTTGTTACTCTTGGTGATCGCCATCACCTAGACGGTTCGGTGGTGATTGGAGGCACGAAGATCACCCGGAGTTCTTGTGGGTGGCTCGTGTCAAGCTTGTGAGCGGTTTTGGGCGATTCACCGCGACGGAGTGTCGAAGAATCAGCCCGTAGAGAGCACTTGGTCCTTGCGCGGACCAAGGGGGAGCAAGACCCTTGCGCGGGTGCTCCAACGAGGTCTAGTGGAGAGTGGCGACTCTCCGATACCTCGGCAAAACATCGCCGAGCACTTTCTTCCACTACTCCTTTACTTTCTAGCATTTACTTTGTGCTTTTACATTCTTAGAATTTCCATGCTAGAATAGGATTGGAACTAGGTTGCAAAACTTTTATCCGGTAGCTCTCTAAGTCACACTAGGCACAAGGGGTTGAATTGGAGCTTATAGGTTGCTTAAATTTTTTAGAGAAGCCCAATTCACCCCCCCTCTTGGGCATCTTAATCCTTTCAGAAACTACCGATGATATGATTGAACCTGCCGGATCGGTAGTTTGCTCGCCTACATCGGCTGATGAGTCTTCTGGCTGGGGTGCTTCTAATTGAGGTTCTTCTGGTTGGGGTTCTTCCGCTTGTGGTGCTTCTTGCGATTGAGGAGGAGATGGTACTTGCTGTATCTGTGTTTCTGGAGGAGAAGGAGAGGATTCCACCGGAATTGGAGATACCGGAGGAGGAGGGGGAGTTGCCACTCTCTGGCGCTTTGTTTGTGCTCTGGCACTCTTGGCACCTTTTCTCTTCTACTGGCTGGACCGGGGGGCATCGGCACCTTTGCGCTGGTGTGCTGATACAGAAAGGAAGACTCGTGAGTACAAGTGTAACAGATGTAAGAATGAGATCGGTATGAAAATTGAAAGTGTACCTTGAATGGCTGTGCCAAGGTAGAAGCAGCTACCGATGGAGATATCTGAGTCCTCCTGGTGGTAACTTTCTTGAGGCGCGCACCTCGATGCATGATGGCGGCCAGGGTGGGAGCGTTGTTACCGATGGAAGAGATTGGACCTGGTGGGAATAGGTCAATCGGCTTGCCACTCCTGCTGACCGATGGAGGGGTGTTGTCAACCTGCAAAATAATACAAAAGTGAATCACCGATGGAAATAAACTTGAGAGAATTGAAACATCGGTTTAAAGATACTTACAGTGTTATCGGGAACTTCGTACTCGGGATCGATCATGCCGCGGTATGTAAGAGCCGATCTGCAGAACAGATGCTCCTTCCATTCTGCCCACCATTGTTTGTATGATTGAGTAATGAAGGCGGCTGGAACCCACTCAGACAAGTCTACATCTGTATCGGCACTTGGTGGCAGTTGGGCTACTCGAATCCATTCAAGAAGATTGGTGATGACTTCTCTGGGTTTTATCACATCGGCATAACAGAGTGCAATCGGCAGCTGGCCCAAAGCCAATTGACGGGCTAGTGCCGATGAGTTGTAAAACTCATAGGTTTGGATAGAAGTTTTCCCACTGCCGAAGAAGTTCACTAGTATGACTCTGGGGGTAATCAATGCCATCATCACTTCATGATCCTTGTTGAGAGCATTGTTGAACGGATGGAAGACCAAAGGAAAAATGGTATCTGGATCATCATAAGGCAACCATGCCCGCTGCTCTCTGGTTAAGCCCTCATACAGGGTTTGGAAGAATCGACTAATTTGGTCTGCATTGCCTCCTGTACCGGGCAGAACTATAACAGCCTCGCCAAAGTTTAGGGGAGGGCGTGTTGCCGATTCTTCTTCATCCAATTCATGGTCCTCGGTTATATCTCTGGGGAAACGCTGCGCGAAAAGATCAAACTCAAGGCGCCTGTGCATGTGGAGACTGAGCCACATGTTGATAAACCACCAGGGACCCCCAAGTTGCCGATGGGCTGGCCGAGTAGGAGTTTCTTAGGTACCTGATGGAGAAGATGGTAGGCAGCACCAAGCAAGTATCGGCCGAGAGGGAATCGGCCACCGTTAGCCAGTCTCTCTGCTGCCGATAGATAGACGGAGGTCGGTCCTGCCGATCGGCCACAGAATACGAACTTGTCCAGCCACATATTTAGAAAGGTGGTTTGTTCCTTTATGTTGACGGGCCCCGTCCTGTGGTATTTCTGAATGTACCCCGACCAGCCGCCGATGGAGTGAGTTTCCACTTTGGCACTGGGAGCGGTGTCAAAAAAGTGGGTGCTATCGGTGGAGGATACATCTAGGCCAGTGAGCATAACTACATTGGTAAGTGTAGGGGAAGCAGGGCCGTGGCCAAAGACAAAGGCATTGAGCGTGTCTGACCAGAAATATGATGCAGCTATCAGCAGTGATTCATTCCTATGCATATCGGCAATAGACAACCTGATGCATTGGTCTAGTTTTCTCTCGCCCCACTGGACTTCATTTGAGTGGCTAACCCTCAAGAACCAATCCGTCCATCCCACGGTAGGACTGGGCCAAGAACGGAAAGTATCCTTCCATAGATCCAAAGAGAAGTTCTGTGGCAGAACCTCCTAAGTGTTTGGGCCCACCGACACCTGTCATTGTCCCAAAGACCTCTGACGGTAATGCCGGGGATCCTCCCACTCTAGAAGTCCGATGAGCATCGTTGGACGCTCATTCCACTGCTACCCGGGGTGTATCACACAAGCTCGTCTTGACCACCAGCAGTGGTCATTTAATGAAAATGTCTTCTTCTCGCCCTTCCAGGATAGCAAGCGGCCACCTTAACACCAGGATCACTCGTTGCGAAGACATTGCAGTATCACAAACGGCATAGGACCAAAATAATATATCAGAGTAAAACAGTGGAAGTTTTACATAACTTAATTTACAAAAGGAGTTCTTCCAAATAGCAGAGTGTTATTACAAGCCTGGTCCAGTGGAGCAACTTAAACTTTAGTACACAGGTTACAAATTTACAGACCCTGCCCATGGGTCACGCTCACTCTTCTTTGTCGTCAATCTCGACGACGGTCACACAACAGGGTCCGAAACAAGTCGGCTCCTGAGCTTCACCTGCAACAGGGGTTATGAAACCCTGAGTACGGGAGTACTCAACAAGACTTACTCGGTGGAAAAAGAGGAGAAAACAGGAATGCAGGCTTAGGGTAGACAAGGAGTGGCTGAGCAAGGAGCCAAAGTATTTTGCGGAAAAGCTTACTAATAGTGCATCCTTACTTTCAAGTTTTACCTGCAAATTCCTTTCCTCAGGAGGTCGAGGAGTTCGAGGACAGTCTATCTAGTTGCCTCCCACAGACAAGACTGTGAGTTCCTAGTCCTAAATCAATGTATTATCCATCCGACGGCCATAGCTTCATGTCGCTCTGAGTCCGGGAATTGGGATCCGAACCTCATGAGACAATTTCCCTTTTCTCATTTTATCACTTAGTTGTGTAATTAACTACGATGAGGGTCGAAGGAATTGAGTCTCCCAATCGGGGAGCAATGATGATTCGAATCGCTTAGCAATCCAGCTGGAGTTCCTAACCACCCGACATATGTAGAACCAAATCTTGCATATGTCAACCCAAATCGAGCTCTCCCCAAATTTGACCAGGTTCGCGGCACCCGAGAGCACAGTACCCCACCATCCTATAGCCGATCTAGATGTTTTCTGGTCATCTCAGATCCGTAAGGTGGGCACACGTTACTCTCACCATCTTTCCACTCCCAGTGCGCGAGTAGCTGTTCGCGTCGAGGGATCACAAGACCGGGCTTACCGAGGGCAAGTGGCTAGTACTATAAATTCTCAACCCAGCAGGCCATCAACGGACCGGTCCTTAACCGACACAGTTGGAGACACTACTTTAAGACTTCATTCTTAAAGCAAGTCCACCGACCGGTCTCAATTTGAAACATCATTGATCATAAGTGTATTCCACAACAACCCTTCAAACTTTCTTATTTGAAAACTTATCTAGTAGCAGGGCTAAGCATCACTATGCGATTTTGAAATAAAACAGGTGTCAAGGACAGGATAACAAATATCAAGGTAGTAAATGCAGCAAGTAGGTTAACCCAATTCTCAACTATCTAATGCAGCATTTTCAATTCATAAGTGATAAAAGATTTAAAACATTCAAGGAGGGGCTAATGCATCCGGGGCTTGCCTTGGTTGCAGGGCAGAGAGGGACCCTCGGAGACTTCCCAAGTCTCGGATCCTACTTCCTCGAACGGAGCACCGACCTCGGGGTTCGGTTCAACGGGCGCTCCTTCGGTCACGTGCACTATACGCAAAATGATGAATGCTCATGATATGCGCATGACAAATATGCAAAAAGGGACCAAGTTAAATACAACTGGCCGCCTCGGTGCAACATAGATTAAATAATAATTAAAGTTGTTCAACATCTTAGTGTTTTTACCCAAGAGATTGCATCTGTAAATTAGTACTTTTCTTAATTCATAATTATCCTAAATTAACTAATTATTAATCCTTTTATCTTAATTAATTCTTAATTAACTATTAATGACAGCAATTAAGCATTAATGCCAGACAATAATTAAATGCCAAAGGTCATTAGGGTTAATGACCTCAGGTCATCACATAATCCCAAAGTCACTCAAACCCTAATTATGAGAATTTAACTAATCATTGTTTAATTATTTTGGAATTATTATTTAATTACTAAATAAGGGTTTAATAATATTTTATTTAAACATTATCCAAATGTCACCAAATTTTGTGTGAAATCTGGAAATGATATTCAGAGACTCCCCACAAAGTTTGGTGATTTTTGGACATACCAAAAAATTATTAAAATTCCTAGAAGTTTTATTCATTAAGTAAAAGAGGTAATTTTTTATATACTTGCAAACTATTAGAAAACAGATACTAATATTTTTCCTATGTCCCTTTCCTTTTATGGAAGCTATACAAAAATTTCCATGATTTTTGAATCAACACAAGATTTATTACACAAATTCAAACATTCAGCATTTTTAAACAAAAAGGAAAAAGAAAACACACTGGTCACGCGGCCGGCCCGCTTGGCTTCGGCCCAAGCCGGCCCGAGCGCTCGGCCCGCGCGGACGCTGCGCGCGCTGCCTCTCTCTCACGCGGCCACTGACGGGTGGGTCCCGCCCATCAGATTCTCCTTCCTCCTCCCGTCGCGGCTCCGGCGAGCTCCAGCTCATCGCCGGTGAGCTCCCGGCCTCCGCGGTGGGGTGGGCTAGCACCTCCGGCCTCTCGCACAACTCCTGGGACACTCGGGACAACCTCTACTCCCCCCACCCCTCCTGCTCACGTCCACGGCGGACGGCGACACTACCCGAGCGAGCACCGGCCGTCACGAGTGGTTAGAACGCGAACCAACCAGCGCATAAGCTCCAGGGGCTCACCGCGACTTCAACGGAGTAACGAGCGGTGATGAAAAGGCTTGGAGCAGCTCTGGCCGCGGTGAAGCGCTTGCGGCGGTGCTTCGGCCGGAGTTGGGAACGATGGCTCGGTGGCGGCTTATGGGGGCTTAGAGCTTGTGTTAGGGGGCGCAAACGGTGGTGGGGCTCAAGGCGGAGCAGCTAGTGCACTCGAATGGCTTGGAAAGGGAGTGGGGAGGGCGAAATCAGGGAGCGCAGGGAGCTCGTCGGCGCCGGAGTTTAAAGAGAAGAAAAGGAATACTCCGACCACCCGGGGCTTTATCCACGCGACAGAGGGCGGGTTGCGGATGAGGACGTCCGCGCGAGGCACAGTAGCAAGCAGCAGCGTGGCCAGGCACGTGGCAGCGCCGGGCGTGGCGGCTCTGCTCCGGCGGCAGAGCACCCCCCTGTCCAGACACTGTAGCAAGCTCAATCCATTCAGTTTGTCGTTTTGCAAAATTCGCCCAAATTTTGAACTGAAGACCAAATTTCACCAAAACAAAAGTTGCTCAGAATTTTATAAGCTACAAATCATACTTGGGTGCCCAAGGCTAAAACTGAGTGGAAATTGGTTAATTTGGCCAAACAGTTTGGAATTCACAACTCAATTCAAAGAAATTCAAATTTTTGAATTGGGGACAAAACAGGGTTTCCAAAATTACTTTTAATTTTGCATAACAACTTGAAAAACTCCCAACATGAAAGTTGTTCAAATTTTTGAGCTCTACAACTTTCATGTTGGTCACTTTTCAAAATTCCAAATAGGTTTTGAATTGGAGGCTCAATTTGAAAAAGGGGACACTTTCTAGAAATCTGTATTTTCAAAATTACTTTGAATTTTATATTGAAACTTCCAAAACTCAAAACACCAAAGTTGTACATCTTGACAAGATCTACAACTTTGCTTTTGAACTTAACTTCAAATTTTGCTTGGTTTTTAAATTGTGAAAAAGGGGGCAAAACTGGAGTTCAAAAATCACGGTTCCCCCCCCCTAAGCCTTCGGAAAATCTTTACCCTAGGGTTTTAGCAACCAACTCAAGCATCACTGAACAAGATAAACACACTTGAGTTCCCTAAGCACATTCAACCAAATTAAACTCATTTTAAGTTGATGCATCAAGTTGTGCTTAACAACTATGCTGTGCAATGCTGATGATGCCATGATCCGAATTTTAATAACCATAACATCGGGGATGTTACAAGTTCTCGGCTCTAAAAGGGATCCTGTTGGTTTCTGCGTTAATGAGGTCGGTTGGATCTGGATTCCCTAACGGACCGAGACATTGGAGGTGTGGTTGATCGGTGGGGATGACAATTTTGTTGGACAGATCCTAATGGTTTTGAAGGTAAAAGAAAAACGAAGAAAGAAAAAGAAAATGTTCAGTAAAATGGATTGCGGATGAACAGGGATGCGAGAAAAAGCACAAAAGGTGGAGTGAAGAACTGACCTCAGGAACGGTGAAGTTGATGGCCATCTTGTCACGAAGAGGATGATCGAGGGCTTCGAAGTTGGTGAAGATGGAGCTTCGGTGGAGATCTTGGAGCTCTCGAACAGCGCCGCCGCCGGGAAAGTGGAGTTGGAGCTGTGGAATGATGTGATGGAGAAGGAGTACCCGAGAAGGAACTATTTATAGGACAAAACGGACAAGGGCAAATCTGACTTATCTCTTCGCTGTATCCGTGAAATCTGAGGGTACTCAGGTAGATATGGTAACTGTTCGCATGGTAATCAAGGGATTGTGCAGGTGATTTGAAAAGAAGCGGTCATTATCCAAAGATATTTTACTGTGCGAGATCTCCTGGTCGGTCCATCGGCAGCGCCTTGTAACGGTCATATTGTCGATGGGCGAATAAAGTGGAGATAGCCGTTTGGGAGGATAAGATATGGACGTCCTGGTCAGTCCATCGGCAAGTCCCTGTAACGGTAATATTGCCGATGCGCGACTAAAGTGGAAATGTCCGTTTGGGAGGTTGAGGATTTCGAGGAATCTGCAGAGGAATAGGATCAGAGTTGTTCAGATTAAGGCTGTTGGTTACTAGATTGGGAGCATTAATTGTGGAAAGGCATCATTACTGCAGAGAATTTCGGAGGATTAATGATTTCATACTCCGAAATTGGGGGGCATGTGTTGACACCATTTTTGGGCACGTGTCCATGATTGGTAAAGTGTAGGTCGGCAAGATAAGACGGTAGTGCTTGATCTACAGGGTGAGTTGCTGATGAGGATGATTGCTGATGGAGGGATGGTTGAACATGACCAAGTCCGTAGGTGATGATGTGTTTTGTGCCGATGGCTATGACAAGGGAGTCTGCTGACGATACAGAAGGAGAGCCTGGAAGTTGCCGATCGGCTTGTGGGGGTGTTCTAGTTTGTCACGTGAGGATAGTTTTATGTTTTCCTTAGTTATTTAGATCGTTTTGCATACGGATTCTGTTTAATTTGGAATTCGAGTTCTAGTCGTGTCTGGTCATAGCTCTTTGAGAAGGGTATAAATGTAGACCTGTTGACGGTCATTAATGCTCATATTTAACCATCAATTAATCATAGAAAAGGATCCAAATGCAACCAACACCTAGACTTAGGGTTTTATCTGACAGAATTCCACAGGTTTTGGTGTTTGTCTATTTCTGTAGGGGGTTATCAGGAAATACGGAAGAAAGGCCCACACGTCGGGTTTACATAGAGATATTAACGTGCCGCACAATTATCTACCATCTAGAAGACTCCAGAAGCCACGGGACCGAAGCGGAGGCCGAGAGGGCTCAGGCACTGGGCGCCCGCCCTAGTCCTGAGGGCGCCCGCCCTCCCCCCTGGACCAATCAGGGTGAAGTTCGGGGATCATGCTCCACCGACCTAATACTTCAAGGAAAACCACACGATCAATGTCGGTTTGATCCGACGGCCCAGATTCACTTGAAGGGACTATAAAACCAGACCCCCTGGCCCCTGGAGATCATACCTCTTCTACAGAATCAAAGTTAGGGTTTCAATTCTTCATCCAAGTAGAGAGGATCCCTCTAGTTCTTCTAGTTCTACCTCTAGTTCATCTAGATCTAGTTCTAGTTCATCTAGTTCTAGTTCTAGTTCCTCTAGTTCTAGTTCTAGTTAGTTCTAGTTGTAATCTAGAAAATAGGGAGAGAGAAGAGGAGAGCGGAAGAGGAGGAGCCGGATCTGTCGGATCTTCCTCAACATTGTACTTTTGCAGCAACTGGTTCGTTCTTCATCGTTCTCCAGGTTCTTCAATTCATAATCCTGAGTTCTTTAATTACTTTTATGTACATTCAAGTTATTTATTGGATTCCCGCTTGCATCAAGTGCTCTAATCTTTGCAACATTAGAGTAGTAATTAATAGATTAGACGTGGTGTTTAGTCTTGCAATTACCTGGAATTGCACCCAATCCTGCGGATTGTTGTGGTAGCCCTAGGGTAGTGACAGCCCTAACGGTCGACGTATTCCACCACGTTCGGATCGGTGTTTGTAGGACCGTAGTCGGAGCTTCCTAGCCCCCTTCTCATCTCTTTCTGTGGTTAGTGCTCTGATGTCCCGATATAGATAATCTTGAAGTAATTCTTGATTCTTAGATCAACTAGAGAACTCTCAGGAAACTTCCTCTCTTCCCACCAAAAATAATTATATAGTTATCCTTGGGCGATCTTGAATCTTAATTAGTACACTCACGTTCCCTGTGGAAAATCGATACTTTGGAATACTCCCGGGTGAAGGCTACATCGGTATCCGTGCGCTTGCGGATTTTTCTGTTTGCGTTTAAAATACCCAACAAGACCCTAGGAATTCGTCGACTTAAGCTCGGCGTGTTCTCAAGTTCCGTGTGAGTACCTCTTGGCCGTGGCATTCGGGCGTATCGCTGTTGTCGGGACCAAAGTATTCGAGTTATCAACTTTGCCGATAGTAAGGTCAAATCGGCTGGCACGCCTTAACGTTTAAATCGGGTATTAGCCCTTTGTGTTTGCCGATCAGCTTTTGCATCAACAATTATATGACATGTCTCTCCTTCAAGCAAAGCAAGGTAAAATTGGTTGACATGTCATTCATCCTATGCTAAGGACTTGCTTAGTGCATCTAGTCATTCCTTACATGTCTTAGGCTCATTCATGAAAATCCAATGAATTTGATGCTTGTATGGTACCACTATTGCTTCTATGCTTGACTTGATCTAGTGGTAGCATATGACATGTTTGTGGGCTTGCAATCCTTGTGTTTGATCTAGAATATGAGCTATAAGTGTTTAACTCAACATGGTACAAGATAACCCTTATTTGTAGGTGTGAAGAAGCTTGTCCTTGGATCAAACCGAGTTAAATATCTTCGGCAAGTAATCTAGATTGGACCAAATTGGTAAAATGATCTCACTTCACATGGTCTCACACTAGCCTATCTAAAATTTGAGCTCACCTTTTGTGGTCATTGACGACGAAGGGGGAGAAAATTTCCCAAAGATTTAAGATAGGGGAGTAACATGATAAAAGAAGGGGATCAATTAAAACTTGAAGCACACAAGTAGGGGGAGCAAGCTCATAAACTTGTATGTTTCATTTGAATGTGCATCACATATGTTTGCTTGCATTAGCATTAGCTTTAGAAGCTTTCTCTCCGATATCTTGCTTGTGTGGTGTTTGCTAGTTGTAGGCTTGATTGTTGAAATGAAGAACTAGCATGCATAGGTAGTGTAACTAGACCTTTATTTGCTTCACAAGTGGTACTAGAACATTGTTTATAATGTCAATCTCAGGGGTTGTTCTAGTTTTGTGAATATCTAGTTACTAATGGTGCTAAGGATGGTATATATTGGCAGCTCTGATTGGTATCACGCTTCAAAGGTCCATTCTTTACACCTTAGCATCATTTGCTAGAAATTGACTCCTATATTTCCTATTCAAGCATATGTGCAAGCTTTGAAATCCAAACTCTTAGCACATATGTAGGGGGAGCAATTGCTACCATTTTGGCTTTATGAAACTTGTCCATAACCTTTGCACATGGTAAAATGCTTTGGGCAAGCAACATAAATCCAAGAAAATTTTATTGAAAATCTTTGTAAAAAGGGTTGTCATCAATTACCAAAAAGGGGGAGATTGAAAGCCCTAGTTTGGTGTCGGTGTTTTCCCCCCGGGGGGTCACACCAACTAGTAAATTTGTATGCGTGCTCCCTTTTCCAGATGGTGACGCAAAATGACACAAAGATTTATCCTGGTTCGGGCAAGAGAAGGCCCTACGTCCAGCGGGGGGAGTTTGTATTATTCTGCACCTAAGTGCTTGTACAGGGGTGAATACAAGCGTGGTATGGATGGAGATGGAGTGAGTTCGCTCTACTACGTGTGTGTTGTCTTGTTTTTTTGGGTTCGCTCCCGGGCCTCCCCTTTTATAGTTCCAAAGAAGACCTAGGGTACATGTATAGGCATCAGAGTAGGGGTCGATAGAGGTATGGCGCGCTGACCTACTTGAGGCCTCCGTACCGGCGTGGTCTCGAGCCATCTTGTCTTGGTAGCTTGATGATGATTACGCGTGCCCTTGTATCCCGCTCTGTGCGCTGTTCCTAGACCGGTTTATTCGTTGCACGCTTGTACGTCATTGCGGTAGGTACGTCGGAGTGGTTGTAGTGTTGTCACTCGACGTCCAACCCTTCCCAGGAAGGAAACGTGCCTGCTCGAGGGTCGGATGCCGTGTAATGCCTTGCTAGCCAGTGCGCTGACCTTGGGCGTCTCGAGGGAGGCCTTGATTTGACGTTCCGACCCACTCTCTGCGCCCTGCCACGTTCTGGCTTGTTTGGTGGCGAAGGCTGCAAAAAGAATGACGGGACGGGTGCCTGTTCCCTATCACGCTTCCCGTGACTGGCGGGTTAGGTGGGAACACGACAGGCGCATTAAATGCCCTGGTTCCCGTGCTCGCGTCAGGTGGCGGACGGCGTCCTTGCGCTCGACGCCCTCCGATTTGCTCGAGCCCATTTCCGTATTCGACGGTAGCCTGCGCTCGAGCTCTGGTCGATTCGTAGGTCGTCCTTTCCGTCTTCGAGGCTATGGCCGTCGAGGACCGTACGTATGAGTGGGTAGAGCGTCGAGTTGGAGGCCTCGATTCGCATACGGGTATTCTTGTCATGCACATCAGTTAGGGTACCCCTTACTGATATCCTCGACAGTAGCCCCCGAGTCTTCATTTGAGCGCTGGCGCTCGAGTGGAGGCTATATTTTGTGGTCAAGTTTCCGTGGGGGCACGCGAGCGGCCCCGCGGGGGTAGCCCCCGAGTCCTTGGAGGAGTTTTTGACTCCTTCGAGGGCTATAATGCCTAATTTGTGGAAAAGCTCTCGATTATCCATCATGGAAGGCTCTGGTTGATTCATTTTATGCGGGGGGGCTCGACGTACTCCCGGTGGAGCGAGCGTCGTTTACCCTAGATTGAGCTCCTAACGCGTAGTCCAAGTGAGAACCTGTGCCCCTTTCGAGGGGGTCAGCTGCAGCCCTGAGGCGTTCTCATAAAGCGGGGTCGACGTGGTCGGGGATGCTGGTCTCGTTCGATAGAGTCCAGTGGCTCGATGCCTCCCTTCGAGGGATTCCTCTCGACTGTCTCAACCCCACCTTGGACATCCCCAGCGAGTTCTCGAGGCGGGCCTCGATCTTCGACCACTCGCCGGGCATCCCTGACTCTGGTACTCGAGATCGGCTGTCGAACCCTTTCAGCGGGTCAGCCTGCAACCTCTCGAGACTTTCATGGGTACGTACCTTGGCTTATAGGGGAAGGAAAAGGACCACGGCGGTTCACCTTTTTGCCCGTTGGGCGCGTCTTTTTAGGCGGGAGCCGTTGCGACACGGTATCAGCACAGAATTCGTAGCGTCCCGTCTGTGAGGAGGAAAAAGACCGTTAGGCGGCGCATTTATGGGAGGAGTTACCGTGTTTATCGGATCTGTCCGTTGGTGGGTTGCCGTCTATAAAAATCCCGTGGCCTTGCTGCCGTTCTCCCTTCCGCCTTCTGCCTCCATTCTTGCTTAGCTCCCTTGCCCCCTCATGCGCGCGCACCCTCGAGCACCAGTAGGTCGCCTTTCTCCCACCTGAAGATGCCTGTGAGGCTCATCGCCGCCGACGACTGGCGCACGTCGTCGATGACGGAGCACCGGCTGTTGGAGCTTGAGAGGGAGGGGCTCCTACGCCCCCGCACGTCGTCGTCGCGGCCGGAGTGGATCGCGCCGGCGGCGGACCATCGGGAGCCCAAGCTGCCCACGGGCTATGTGGTCTCCTTCGCCAAATTCCACCGCCACGGCCTAGGCGCTCCTCCGAGTCGCTTCATGCGGGCGCTCTGCCATCACTACGGGGTGGAGCTCCAGCACTTCTCCCCAAACGCCATCACCGTCGCGGCGGTCTTTGCCGCGGTGTGTGAGGGCTATTTGGGGATGATGCCCCACTGGGATTTATGGCTCCACCTGTACCGGGGTGAGCTTTTCAATGCTCCCACCGGAACTACTGGTGTGAGGAAACCCGTGCGGGCTGGGTGCCTCAATCTGGTGCTGAAGACCGGCAAGACGGAGAGGCCGCGCGAGTACATCCCAGTGGGATTGTCATCGAACCACGCCGGATGGGACTCCCAGTGGTTCTACTTGCGGAACGATGATGGCCTCCTTCCTGCCTACACCGGCCGCTTGATCTCGGAGCGCCCGGAGAACTGGACGTACGGCGTCGTCCAAGTTCACCAGTCGCGGCTCGACCCCCTCCTCGACGCCTTGAAGAAATTACGCGTGGAAGGCCTGACCGCCGCTCTTGTCCTCTCGGTCGTTCATCATCGGAGGGTTCTCCCGTTGATGTCTCGGCCGCTGAGGATGGACGAGATGGGTCCCGGCGTTACGTCGCGGGACCTCGAGGCGTGCCGGATGTCCAACGAGGCTCCAGCGGACGATGAGGTCACGGCCCGGGTCAGGGCGGCCATCGCTGGTGACTTCCAGCTGGAGCATGTTAATGGCTTCCCTATGAGGCCTGATGTGGGATCAATCGATCTGGTAAGTTCCTTTCTTGCATATGGCTTTGATTCTGGATTTTCTTCGATCCCTCTTTTAAGCTTGTCTTTGCTCTCGCAGGGACCGATCGATGTTCGGTCCTCGAGGCCTCCAGTAAATGAGGACGAGGTCGACCGCGACAAGCGGTGCCAGTCCGCTGAAAAGCACAAGTCCGCGAAGGACTCAGAAAAGAAAAAGGAAAAGAAGAAGAATCTCGATCGCCAAGCGCTGGAGACGCGCCGAGCGAAATCCACGTAGAGGGGGGAGCCTGAGGAAGAATCCCCATATGAGGATGAGGGTGGCGATGGTGACGACGACAGCGACGACTCCAAGGGGATGGCGTCTCGCCTCGACCGGATCCTCGAGGGCCCGCCTCGAGGCGACGTCGACGCCCCACGGATGGGAGCACCAAAGGAGGGGCCAGGCGGGTCTCTTGAAAGGCAACAGAAGGAGTCGCCCCCTCGCCGCTCCCACGTTGACACCCCTCCCGTGCCTGCGCAAAGTTGGGTCGTCCCACGCCCCCAACCTCCCCCCGCGCCAAAGGCGGGCGACCGGGCTAAGCCCTAGGCGACGGGGCTGTTGACACGTGGCCGTGCCGCGGCCTCCGGCAAGGGGGAAGCAAGCCACAGGAGCGCTAGCCCTGGCGCTCGCCACGCAGGAGATGCTGAGCTGAGGCCCGCGCCCGTTCGTGAGGGGCCTGGAGCCTCGACGCGGGGCAGTTCGAGGCCTACCGGTCGAGGTACCGGCAGGCGAGCGGTTCTCCCTGTGGGGTAAGGTTTTTGACGCTGTGATTCTCATCCTCCTATTTCTTTGTGTTTTCTCATGTAACGGCCTCTCTTATGCCCGTTCTTCTTTCTTCAGGTTGAAGCGGACGCTCGAGCAGGCCCAGCCCTCGTTGGCCAAAAGGCTTAAAGTGGGAGCGGCTTCCAAAGATTCTGGTTAGCGGCTCATTCCCATCGTTATGGGAGTTGTGTTGTTTTTATGTTGATCATCGTGGCGACTGACCTTTGCTTTTGTGTGTTTTATAGGCTCCTCCGATCCCTGACCGCCGACCGGTGCCGAGAGCGCTCCGCCTCGTCCCCTGATGGGCGAGTCGGCCCCATCGTCGCCGAAGCTGGCCGAGGCATCTCGCCCCCAAGAGCAGGAGGGAGCCCCCAAGCCTCCCCGATCTGGGGTCGAGGGGGATCCTATCACTATAAGCGATGGGTCCGGCGGCGACGGGTCTTCGAAAGACGCCCGTCCTATGGACGAGGGGGTCGAGACTTCCCCCGTCGCAAAGCGGACGCCCTGGCCTGCCGGGCTTCGCTCCGTCGAGGAGCAGAGGAAAAAGGAGGAAGAGGAGCGCAAGCAGGAGATGCGGCAACAGCCGCAGGAAGAGCAGCGGCTGCAGCCAGAAGAAGGAGAGGAGGGGCAGCCGCCAGCAGGTCCCTAGCTCGCGGAGTTGCTGGAGCAGGACCGTCAACAGGAGCTGCAGGAGCTCCAGGAGCAACAGCAGCAGAGGGGCCAGCAATTAGAGGAACCGCTCGAGCCTCCCTCTCACAGTCCGCCCCAACTAGTGTCACCAGCGCCGCAAGAGCCTGGAAACAGGGAGGAGAGTCTACCGGTTTACGGTCCTTCGACCCCGGCGTGGCTCTGTCCAGGGGCGTCCGCTTTGATCTCAGCAGAGCCGGGGCGGGCGGACGGTGTGGTGGCACTCGCCTGTATGATGTGCACCCCCGTCGACCCTCAGTCCGAAATCAGGGGTACAATCTACGGCATGGACGGAATCGCTCCGGGATTCCTCCGGGAGCGTCGACCGTGAGAGGACCGCGTCCCCGCCGAGGAAGACGAGATCGGGACGTCGGGCGGCGGTGGCGGCAGCGAGACCGGGACCTGGAAGACGGTGGACGACGACGGGCGGTTCCCCTCCCTCGTCGACTTGTTCCTGCGCCACGGCGGGTCGCACGAGACCGTCGAGGAGCTCATCCAAGGCGTCAAGGCGCGCGCCGACCAGGAGATGGAGAACTGGTGCCCCGACCGGATCCACATCCGGGCTTCCACCGATCCGTCCGAACCTAATATTTTCCTAGACGATCGGAAGGAGGCCGAAAAGTGGGAGCACGTCGAGGAGCTTCGCCTCTAGATGAAGCATACGGTGGGGCTCCTGTCTGACGTTGTTAACAACAGGCTCGGACCGGCCTACTTTGTAAGTGTTTTTCAGTCCTTAATCCTTATAGAACGTTTGGTTTTGTGTTCTAACTGCTCGATCGTCGGCTCGCAGGACCTGAAAGAGACTTCCCGCATCAAGTCGAGCTTCATCCACGCCACGAGAGGCGGCTGGGAGCAGCTCCCCATCCTCAAGGACAAACTCTTGGAGTCGCAGGAGAAGCTCCTCAAGGCCTACAAAGATCTTTTGGCGCTTGAGGAGGAGAAGAAGGAAAGGGAGGCTGCTCTGGCTGAGGCTCGAGAGGCCTCGAAGAAAGCGATGGAAGAGGCTGCGCTTCTGAGGGAGCGGACCATGATGGTCGAGGAAGCCGCGTCCAAGGCCCGGGAGGAGGCCTCGTCTTACAAGAATGTCGTCGCTGACCTGGACAAGGAGAAGGGCCTCCTCCAGACCGAACTTGCCTCCACCCGAGAAACCTTCCAAAGGATGAAGGTGGAGTGTGTGAATGGCGAAATCGCCAGGAGCGCCGCGGAGGAGGCCAAAAAGAAGGCTCTTGAGGATCTCGAGGCGGAGCGGGCTCGATCCCGCAGCCTCTCTGACGACGTCGATCGTCTGAAGAGGGCGCTGTTGGAAAAAGATGGGGCCATCGCGCAAGCCGGCAAGGTGATCGAGGATCTGCGCGTCGCCAACACCGAGTTGATGCGCTCCAACAAGGAGATCGAGAGGGCCAACACCAGGTTGGTCGGCGAGAATACGGCTCTGGAGGAGAGTATTCGCGGTACGTTTCTATTGTCGAGTTTTCCTTTTTGAGGTTTGTTTTGTGTTATCTAATTTCTCCATGTCGGTCCTTGTAGGGCTTAAAGATGAGCTGCTTGCCGCCCAAGTCGAGGCTCGCTCCGCCAAGGCCCAGCTCGAGGGGGAGGTCGCTTTGAACCGTCGGCTGCAGACGGCGATAAGCGATCTCTCGACCTCTTGGGAAGTTGAGCCCATGGACGAGTCGAGGGAGGAGGCTCGAGGCGACGTACTGGTCGATCAGCTGTGCTACCTACGTGCGACGCTGAGGGATCGAGTGCGGGATGCTCTTCATATCAGCGTGAAGCGGGCGATGGTGGTAGTCTGCTCAGGCTTTTCGTACGACATGGAGGTGGTATCCCACGGCTTCGTCACCGACATCTCCAAGACTGACGCAGAGAACGAGGAGAGGCTCCACGCCTTGATCGACGACGCAGAGGTCCCTGGGGAGAGGTTGGCTAAGTTGTTCGAGCCGGAAGTACTTCCCCCCGAGACTAGCTCGGGTGCGGGCGATGGTGGTGAGGGCCGAGATGCGGACTGAGGCCTATGAGCCTCCTCTGGGTGCCTAGGCCCCTTGTATAGTATTTTATCGTTCTATCTTATGTAGTACTGTGTTTCTTGAGTGGCTCATAAGATTTGTGAATGTTTGCCTATCTTTCTGCTCGAGATTCTTTTTCAGCCTGTATCTGTAGTTCCCATTTGGTCTTTTGTTAAGGCGACCTCGATTACCTTGAGGGTGAGGAAGCGAGTAAAGGTACCGTAGCCCGGAGGCGTAGGAGTCCTTAGGCTCGTTGTCCCTCGGCCCTTAAGGGGCTCGAGGTGCCTTCACTACTTGACCGCGTGAGATTTACCGATAAGAACGAGAGAATTTCCTGGTTTTTTCGACATTTGGTGGGGGAAACCCCCTGCTAGCCCACGAGGGGGTATCGACTATGATGGGTCATAGTTGGTACTCCCTTCTAACGTTGAAATTTCGACCCGTGAAAAAGTAAGTTACTCAAGGGAAAGATCTTATTCATTCGTGCATTCATTCATAAAGCCTTGGTACAGAATGTACATGGGAACATAAAGCTCTGAAATTCTAGGGGTAGAATCAACGTAGCTGTTCGATGTTCCACGCGTTGGTGAAGATCGCCCCTTTTTCGTCCGCTAGCTTGTATGTCCTCGGCTTCAAGACCTTGGCCACTATGTATGGGCCTTCCCAAGGTGGAGTCAGCTTGTGGCGTCCTTGATTGCTTTGCCGCCGCCGTAGGACGAGGTCGCCCACGTTCAGATCTCTCTTGTGCACGTGTTTGTCGTGGTAGCGTCAAAGCTTCTGCTGGTATCTGGCGGAGTTGAGGAGGGCCATGTCTCGAGCTTCCTCGAGCTGGTCGACCGCATTCTCTTGAGTCTCCTTATTTGATTGCTCGTTGTATGCTTTGAGTCAAGGGGACCCATACTCGAGGTTTGTCAGGATCACGGCCTTAGAGCCATAGACCATGAAGAATGGGGTGTATTTTGTGGCCCTGCTTAGCGTCGTCCTCAAGCTCCATAGGATCGAAGGAAGCTCTTCGACCCATTCCTTGCCGAATTTCTTCAAGCGGTTGTAGATCCTCGGTTTGAGCCCCTGCAAAATCATGTCACTGGCACGCTCGACCTGGCCGTTAGTTCGAGGGTGGGCCACTGCAGACCAGTTCACACGGATGTGATGCCGATCGCAGAAGTCCAAGAACTTTTTGCCAGTGAACTGAGTGCCGTTGTCGGTGATGATGACGTTGGGAATCCCGAACCGGTGGATGATGTCAGTGAAGAAAAGGACGGCTTGCTCGGAACAGATGTTGGTGATGGGTCGAGCCTCGATCCATTTGGAGAATTTGTCTACGGCCACCAACAAATGGGTGTATCCCCCTTTTGCCTTCTGTAGAGGCCCTACTAAGTCGAGCCCCCATACCCCAAATGGCCACGTGATGGGGATCATCTGGAGAGCATGGGTGGGCAGATGCGTCTGTTTGGCGTAGAATTGGCACCCATGGCATGAGCGTACGAGCTCGATGGCGTCAGCTATGGCCGTTGGCCAGTAGAAGCCTTGACAGAAAGCGTTCCCTACAAGGGTCCGTGGAGCGGCATGGTGGCCACAAGCCCCCGAGTGTAGATCCTCGAGGAGTTTTCGGCCTTCTTCTATGGTGATGCAACGCTGCAAGATCCCTATTGGGCTTCGTCGGTATAGTTCGTTGCCTTCACAGTAGATTACATATGATTTGGCCCGTCGAGCGATACGGCGGGCCTCGGATCGATCTTCTGGTAGCTCGCAGCGAATTAGGCAGTCGAGGAACGGCGTGCGCCAGTCAAAAGGTCGACTGGGCCGCTGTTCCACCTCCATTACCTCGGCTGCCTTTAGCAGCACTTCGACGGTGTCAGTTTGTTGGGTAGGAGTGGTTTCGACACCAGCCCCCAAGCCCAAGTCGACGGATGGTTCGTGTAGATCTCTCGAGAATGCGTCAGGTGGGATCGTACCTCGAGTCGACGCGATCTTAGCGAGTTCGTCGGCCGCCTCGTTGTAGCGTCGGGCGATGTGGACGAGCTCGAGGCCGTGGAACTTATCCTCGAGTCGACGGACTTCCTTGCAGTATGCCTCCATTTTCGGGTCGTGGCAGTTCGAGGCTTTCATCACTTGGTCGATGACGAGCTGGGAGTCGCCTCGAACGTCAAGGCGTCGGACTCCTAGCTCGATGGCGATCTTCAGACCGTTGACAAGGGCCTCGTACTCCGCAACGTTCTTGGATGCGGCAAAATGAATCCTGATGACATACCTCATATGAACGCCTAGGGGCGAGATGAATAGCAGGCCCGCCCCAGCTCCCGTTTTCATGAGAGACCCGTCGAAATACATCGTCCACAGCTCTGCCTGAACCTGAGCCGGGGGGAGCAGGGAGTCTGTCCATTCCACGACGAAATCCACCAGGGCTTGTGACTTGATAGCTTTACGGGGTGCATAAGTGAGGGTCTCACTCAAGAGCTTGACCGACCATTTTGCGATTCTTCCCGTGGCCTCCCGACTTTGGATGATCTCACCCAAGGGGAAGGACGAGACCACCGTGATAGGGTGGCCGAGGAAGTAGTGCTGCAGCTTGCGTCGGGCGAAGATCACGGCGTAGATTAGCTTCTGGATCTGTGGGTATCGTGCCTTGGTCTCCGAGAGCACCTCGCTAACGAAATAGACTGGCCTCTGGACTGGCAGCGCAAGCCCCTCCTCCTGCCTCTCGACCACTACCGCCGCACTGACGACCTGGGTCGTCGAGGCGACGTACAGAAGCAGAGGTTCTGCGGGTTGGGGTGGGACCAGGACCGGGGCAGAGGTTAGTGTTTTCTTCAAGTTATCGAGGGCTTCCTCGGCCTCGGGGGTCCAAGAGAAACGCTCGACTTTCTTCAAGAGTCGATACAGCGACAACGCTTTTTCTCCCAACCTTGAGATAAAACGACTCAGCGCCGCTAAGCATCCCGTGACTCTCTACACGCCCTTGACGTCTCAGATTGGCCCCATTCTCGTGATGGCCGAGACTTTCTTGGGGTTGGCCTCGATGCCGCGCCGGGAAATGATGTAACCTAGGAGCATGCCTCGAGGCACGCCGAAAACGCACTTCTCGGGGTTGAGCTTGATCTCGTTGGCACGTAAGCAACTGAAAGCGATCTCGAGGTCCTGAATCAGGTCTCCTCGTTTCTTGGACTTGACGACGATGTCATCAACATAGGCCTCAACCGTCGACCCTATATGTTTGCCAAGCACGTGGAGAATGCATTGCTGGTACGTAGCTCTCACGTTTCGAAGCCCGAATGGCATGGTTACATAACAATACATCCCAAAAGGCGTAATGAAAGATGTCGCGAGCTAGTCGGACTCTTTCATTTTTATTTGATGGTAACCAGAATATGCATCAAGGAAAGAAAGGGTTTCACATCCCGCAGTAGAATCAACAATTTGATCGATACGTGGCAATGGAAAAGGAACTTTCGGACATGCTTTATTTAAACTTGTATAATCGACACACATCCTCATTTTCCCATTCTTTTTCTTAACTAGTACAGGGTTTGCTAACCAGTCGGGATGGTGAACCTCCTTGATGAATTCGGCCGTCAAAAGCTTGTGGACCTCCTCGCCAATGATCTTGCGCTTCTCCTCGTCGAAGCGGCGCAACCGTTGCTTCACTGGCTTGGAATCGGCTCGAATTTCCAATGAGTGCTCGGCGACTTCCCTCGGTATGCCCGGCATGTCCGAGGGACTCCATGCAAACATGTCGGCGTTTGCACGGAGAAAGTCGACGAGCACGGCTTCCTATTTGGGGTCGAGGTCGGCGCTGATCGTCAGCACCTTGCCGTCGGAGTTGTTGGGGTCGAGCGGGATCTTCTTTGTTCCTTCTGCCGGCTCAAAACTGCCCGTGTGGCGCTTGGGCTCTGGAGCCTCTGCGGCCAGGGCCTCGAGCTTTGAGGCAAGCTCGGTGGAGCTCTCGACAGCTTCCCCATACTCGACGCACTCGACGTCGCATTCATACGCGTGCTCGTAGGAGGAGCTGACGGTGATGACTCCCTTTGGCCCGGGCATCTTCAGCTTTAGGTAGGTGTAGTTGGGGATAGCCATGAATTTGGCGTAACCCGGGCGCCCGATGATAGCGTGGTACGTGCCTCGAAACCCCACCACCTCAAAGGTGAGGGTCTCGTTTCTAAAATTGGCCGCCGTGCCAAAGCAGACCGGTAGGTCGATTCGACCTACCGGTAACGCCTTCTTCCCAGGTACGACACCATGGAAGCCACCGGCGGTTGGCTGGAGCTGTGCCCTGTTGATGCCGAGGAGGTAGAGGGTCTCGAGGTAGATGATGTTCAGGCTGCTGCCGTCGTCCATCAACACCTTCGAGAGCCTGGTGTTTACGATGATGGGGTCGACGACGAGCGGGTAGACGCCAGGGGTGACTACCTTGTCGGGGTGGTCGTCTCGATCGAAGGTGATGGGGGTGCTCGACCAGCTGAGGTACTGGGGCACTGCCATCCTTGCCGCAAAGACTTCACGGCGTTCCCTCTTGCGTTGCCTTGCGGTCAGCTGCGTAGAGGGGCCATCGTAGATCATGTAGCAGTCGTGGACGGCGGGGAAACCGTCGTCGTCTTTGTCGTCCCCCTTGTCGCCGCTCTTTTCTTTCTTCAAGTCGTCACGTGCGTTCTGGCTCCCCGTACCCGACGATCTGTCGATGTACCTCTCGAGCCCTTCTGCGGACACTTCCGCCAGGCGGGTAAGGCAGGTCCTGCTCAAGGATTTGCTCGAGCAGGACGAGGCACTCATGATCTTCGTCAAGTTTTGTCTTGAGCTCTCGTAGCTGCACAAGTTGCGCAGCTCTGTCTTCCTGTGGAGGTGGTTCGACCTGTCCGTCGTTCCCAGGCATCCTGGGGTCTTCCCTCGCTGCAGGGGCTCGACCGCCAGCAACGGCGTCTTGCGTCTCGTCGGTAGTTTCTACCGCCCCGTTGATATGAAAGCACTCCCTAGTAGGGTCGTAGCTATCGGACTCAGAGCCAGAGTCCGGCTCGGCGGCGTAGAAGCATCCGCGTCCTTCCTCCAGCAGCCGCTGCCTGAGGGAGGTAATCGTGTACCGCCCAGGGCCTAGGCGGCGAAGGCCTCGTACCTACGAGAAGTCTGGCAGCTCGGACGTCTGTGGTCGTGCTCCATTGTCGCGTGGGAGGACCATTGGTATTTCCACGTACGTCTGGGCGTTTGGACATATCGTCCTGGCGAGCGATGCTGCGGCATTGTCCAGCCCGAACGGCAGCGCTCTTCTTGTGGCGAACAACCCGTGTGGAAGTAGCGTAGCAGTGGGGGAAAGCACGCGGGGCGCGTCACCTCCTTTCGTCGTGCGATCCTCGTGGCGTTGAGCCGTCATACCCGTGGTTTCGGCGCGCGGGGCTATCGGCTCCTGTGCCACCTCCTGCCTTGCACGAACTGTCGGTCGTGACGAGGCAGAAGGGCGATGGTGGTGCTGTCCACGCCTCTTCTTGGGCGGGGAGGCATGGTGGCGAGGACGTCTCGGGGCCCTCAACCGTGTCGGCGCAACGCGGGCTCCTCCCGGTCCTTTGATCGAGAGCAGGATCATGTCATAGTCGGAGCCAGTAGACATGAACTCGAGACTCCCAAACCAAATCACTGTGGAGCGCGGGATCGGCGAAGTGAGAGTGGCCATCTGGAAAGGAACGGGAAATCGGTGAAAAACACGCAGGACCCCTACCTGGCGCGCCAACTGTCGGTGTTTTCCCCCCGGGGTGTCACACCAACTAGTAAATTTGTATGCGTGCTCCCTTTTCCAGATGGTGACGCAAAATGACACAAAGATTTATCCTGGTTCGAGCAAGAGAAGGCCCTACGTCCAGCGGGGGGAGTTTGTATTATTCTGCACCTAAGTGCTTGTACAGGGGTGAATACAAGCATGGTATGGATGGAGATGGAGTGAGTTCGCTCTACTACGTGTGTGTTGTCTTGTTTTTTGGGTTCGCTCCCGAGCCTCCCCTTTTATAGTTCCAAAGAGAGACCTAGGGTACATGTATAGGCGTCAGAGTAGGGGTCGACAGAGGTATGGCGCGCTGACCTACTCAAGGCCTCTGTACCGACGTGGTCTCGAGCCATCTTGTCCTGGTAGCTTGATGATGTTTACGCGTGCCCTTGTATCTCGCTCTGTGCGCTGTTCCTGGACCGGTTTATTCGTTGCACGCTTGTACGTCATTGTGGTAGGTACGTCGGAGTGGTTGTAGTGTTGTCACTCGACGCCCAACCCTTCCCCAGGAAGGAAACGTGCCTGCTCGAGGGTTGAATGCCGTGTAATGCCTTGCTAGCCAGTGCGCTGACCTTGGGTGTCTCGAGGGAGGCCTTGATTTGACGTTCCGACCCACTCTCTGCGCCCTGCCACATTCTGGCTTGTTTGGTGGGGAAGGCTGCAAAAAGAATGACAAGACGGGTGCCTGTTCCCTATCACGCTTCCCGTGACTGGCGGGTTAGGAGGGAACGCGACAGGCGCATTAAATGCCCTGGTTCCCGTGCCCGCGTCAGGCGGCGGACGGCGTCCTTGCGCTCGACGCCCTCCGATTCGCTTGAGCCCGTTTCTGTATTCGACGGTAGCCTACGCTCGAGCTCTGGTCAATTCGCAGGACGTCCTTTCCGTCTTCGAGGTTATGGCCGTCGAGGACCGTACGTATGACTGGGTAGAGCGTCGAGTTGGAGGCCTCGATACGCGTACGGGTATTCTTGTCATGCACATCAGTTAGGGTACCCCTTACTGATATCCTCGATATTTGGTTTTGGATAATTGATGAAACCCTAGTACTAACCTCTATACTAAGTGTGTGTAGACTTAATGAGGTTGGTACATGCCAAGTGATGGAGCAAGAGATGATCATGGTGATGACCACAAGATGATCAAGTGCTCAACTTGGAAAAGAAGAAAGAGAAAAACAAAACACAATGGAGATCAAGGCAAAGGTATTACTTTGGGTTTTGGTTTTGGTGATCAAGACACCATAGAGGGTGTGATCACATTTAGGATAGATAGCCGTACTATAAAGAGGGGAATTCTTTGGCTAAGCGGTTATCAAGTGCCACTAGGTGTCATTGTTCATGAGCATGCATTTAGAACCTAGTGAGCTAACTTAACTCCTTCGAAGAAAATGATTGTGAAAATGCTAACACACGTGCACTTGTTGGTTTACACTTTGTGGTGTTGGCACACTTTCAGAAGGAGGTGGAGTTTGAAGGGTAGAGAGAGGATGGGTTCCTCTCTCCCTCCCACCGAGCTTGCGAGGCGGGGATTCGGCGCTTTTTGAGAAAATGAAGTGCATATTTTCTATTGCACCGTTGGGAAAAGGTTGGAGAAGTCGTGGGAGTGTTTCTCGCTGAGAAACACTCACCCGACGCTGGCCCAGAAGCACCGGACGTTGTGCCTGTGCGTCCGGTGTGCAGGCTGCCTGGCTCAGCTAGGGTTAGGCACCGGACGCCAGGCACCGGACGCAGGTTGGAGAGTCTGGTGTTCTGAGTCCGGTGTCTGCGCGTTTTTGTAATGCTCCCTGGGTTTAAGTCCGGTGCTCAGCGTCCGATGCCCTACACGTTTTGCGAACCTCCTTGCGTTTAAGACCGGTGTGCACCGGACGCGTCCGGTGCCAACTTAGGAGCATCTGGTGCTTTATAGGTTACCGTTAGACTTCGACGCTGAGTTTCAAAAAGGTGACACGTGGCTGACTTTGGAGCACTGGACGCAGGTGTCGAGCGCCCGGTGCCCCTGAAGAGCGTCCGGTGACCCCGAGTTTTGCCCAATGAAAGAGCCAACGGCTCTATTTGTTTGAGGGGCTTATAAATACATGTTGGCCAGCTTAGGACTCACGCTCTTGGCATTCTAGCATACTTGACATCCTTGTGAGCCTAAGCAAACTCCTCCCACTCATCTCCTTCATAGATTAAACATCTTTGTGAGATTGGGAGTGATTCCAAGTGCATTTGCTTGAGTGATTGCATCTAGTGGCACTTGGGGATCGATTTGGCTGCGGTTTTCTTGTTACTCTTGGTGGTTGCCGCCACCTAGACGGCTTCGAGCAGCGGAGGAGCATTGGCACGAGTTGGTGATTGTTCGTGGCCATCTCCCGGTGATTGTGAGGGGTCTTGTACCTTCCCCGACGGAGAACCGAAAGGTAACTCTAGTGGATTGCTCGTGTCATTGAGTTACCTCACTTGTGGGTTGGTTCTTGCGGTGTCCTAGTGAGGACGAGGTTCGTGCTACACCTCTTAGCCGTCGAACCGCCAAGTGTTGGTCGACACAATGAGGACGTAGCATGCCGGCAAGCACGTGAACCTCGAGAGAAAAATTGGTGTCTCAATTGTGTTTGATTGGCATTCTCCCGGTGCTTGATTGTTTATATTGGTGATTGGTTCATCCCCTACATGGTGGTATAAATATCTTATCCTATCTCTTACTTACCGCAAACTAGTGTAATTAGTTTAGTTGCTTACTTTGCCTTGTGTAGCTTAGTTCCCTAGTGTTTCTTGTAGAGACTTAGTTCTTGTGTGCATAGTGATCATAGCAACTAGAATTATTGAGTAGGTGGCTTGCAAACACCCCTTTAGAGCTAGAGTAAAAAGCTTCGCTTTGTTATTTACTAACCTCTTGCTCTAGTGAGTTTGTAGATTTTTTTTAAATAGGCTATTCACCCCCCCTCTACCTTTCAAGTCGTATCGGAGCCGTGGTCACCGTTTTGTGAAGGCTTAACAACCTCAGTGCTCAAATTATGGCTCAAATAGTGTTCAACCATGTTGGGGGCAAACCACCGTTCTTTGATGGCACAAGTTCTTTTGACTATTGGAAGAGAAAAATGAAAATGTACCTTGGATCAATCAATGATAGAGTGTGGGAAGTCACGGAGAATAATTTTGTGATCCTTGACCCCGCTAACCCCACCGACAATGAGAGAGCAAACAAGCAATGCAATACAATGACTCTCAACACAATCTATAATGGCATTGATTCAAAGGTATTTGAACAAGTCAAAGATCTTGAGAAGGCTAGTGAAGTATGGACAAGGCTAGAAGAAACATATGAGGGCACTACAACGGTAAAAAGTGCCAAGTTGTACATGCTCAAGGACAAGCTATCCAACTTCAAGATGAAGGATGATGAGTCCATACCGGAGATGTTCTATAGGCTCCAAGTCATCATCAATGATCTCAAGGGCCTTGGTGAGAAAGTGAAGGATGAGGACTTCATTCACAAGTTGTTGATGTGCTTGTCCAAGAGGTTCAAGACATTGAGAACAATCATCTTTAGAGGTGGATTGACAGGTGTATCTCCAAATGAGGTACTTGGAGATGTCATGACCGAAGATCAATACAATGACAACGATGATGATGAGGTCATGAAGAAGGATGGTGATGACAAGAAGAAGAAGAGTGTAGCATTCAAAGCTAGCTCTTCATCCAAGTGTGTGTGGGGTTTTAGAAACTAAATACTTCCGCTACCTTTGAACATGGTTTGTAATAACTATATTTGAACTCCGATGTAATCCTAAAATGTTGTAAACATTATGTAACTTATAGATGGCGACCGCTAAACTTATTACGATCTTGGCTATGTATGTGGAAAAGTTTGAGATCCTTTGAGATTTCACAGACTACCAAGATTATATGGGCTTAGGTCTGATGGTTCGACTATGGAAATGGTCACTATTAGACTTAATCACTTATAATTTGAACGGTTCTACTATAGAAAGGTTCACGCTGGCTTGGCTCGGCAGCACTACGGCAAGACACGGCAACTGGCACGGTGGCGCCAACCGCTTGGTCGCACGGCCAAGCATTCCCGAGGAGCTTCGTCCTCGCACTCTTGCGAAGCTTCATCGTTGTGTCCGCTCTTCTCGTTATCATCTATCGTCGTGCCTGCTTGTTGATTACTGTCCGATCTGCCGCTGCAGTACTTCTAAATCCCCTCCTCGTTGCTCGCTATGGCCCGTGATCTTCCACACCATGTCGTCCTCGAGCACGCACTACTCAGTTTATCAACGAGCCATGGCCTAGTTTGCCACCGATTCGAAGGCCGGAGCACCCGTGCCCGATTGCCAGAATATCTATCTGCGACACTGATTTACTGCTGGCCAATCTGATTTGCCACCTTCTATTTATTTGCTTTCTAGTGATGTACATGCACCTCGCTCGTCGCTGTAGATCATAAGCGTCCTCGTTTTGTCGGTCTCATTGTCTGCTCCTACTACTGACATATCCATGGAGACCGGAGGAAAGAACCTATGGAAACCGGAGATAACAAATCAGAGTATCGAGCGGATAATGTTGATACAGATGAGAGAGAGCACATTTGGAGCGAGCCAACAATAGTGGCCACGGAGGAGGTGCAGCTGCGGTAGCGCGAGGTGAAGCGGCAAGAGTGCCTCACGGCTGTTGCTCAAAAATGCTAAAGGCCTGTTTAGATTGGAGATGAAAAATTTTTGGGTGTCAAATCGGATGTGTCGGAAGGATGTCGGGAGGGGTTTTTAGAAACTAATAAAAAAACAAATTACATAACTCGTCTGGAAACTGCAAGACAAATCTACTAAGCATAATTAATCTATCATTAGCACATGTGGGTTACTGTAGCACTTAAGGCTAATCATAGACTAGTCAGGCTTAAAAGATTCGTCTCATGATTTTCAACCAAACTGTGTAATTAGTTTAATTTTTTTATCTATATTTAATGTTCCATGTATGTGTCTAAAGATTCGATGGGATAGATAAAAATTTTTTAGGTGAGAAACTAAACAGGGCCTAAGTCCTGGGCACTTTATTGCTTGGAGGCGCAGGAGCCGCTTGATCAGAATTGGACGAAGGAGGTGAAGGGAAAGTTACGTTATGACTTTACGTTCTTGCAGGCATGATGGTCATGACACTCCTAGTTTGACCAACAAGGCTCATTTTCAGTCTGACGTCAAAACAGGAGTGGTACAAAATAAAAATAAAATTTCAGCTCGGTTCTCTGGTTTAAAAGTATTTAAGTCTTAGTCGTAACTTCATTTAATATGGTTACCACCTAATATGGATGGAATAGCGTGGATGTCAAATAAATTCCAGACAATGACACTTTGTTCCAATTTTTTGATGGCTCGTCGACGATTAGGAACGTCCTGTTTATCTGAGGTTATTAACCAAATCTACCAATTAGGCCTTATATAGTTCACCACAAAAATCAAAAGTTTTTCAAAATTTCTTGTCACATCGAAGCTTGTGGCACATGCATGGAGCATTAAATATAGATGAAAACAAAAACAAATTGCATGGTTTGCCTGCAAAATCACGAGACGAATCTTTTAAGCCTAGTTACTCCATAATTGGACAATGTTTGTCAAATAAAAACGAAAATGCTACAGTGTCAAAATCTAAAAAAATTTCACATCTAAACAATTTCTTATTAAATAGTGTTTTTCTCTCCTAACAAATCAGCATACCGTATCAGTCAAACAAACAAGGCTATATCACCCAAACAAACTTTATAACGACACACATAAAATTCTAAAAAAAAAACTCTGATCCTTTTTAAGGGACGGGACCCCTCATCCTCTGTAGCCCCCGAACTAGGATCACCGGCAGACCACCGGAGCTGAGCCCCGCAAACACCACAGGACCACACATCCACACGGTTTCGTGGTGTGGCGTGGAAGCGCACAAGAGCAGAACAAGACGGCGAGAAACACAGGGATAAAGGAGAGGAACGGGGAGCTGGAAAAGGCAGAAAAGACTTGGCTTTTGACCCCAAGTCTTCCGTTGCCGGCAATGGCGGCCACCTCCGAGGAGGTCATCAAGCAGTTATCCGCGCTCATGGAGCAGCGTGAGTCATCTGTTCTTGTGCTCCTCTTCTTTGCACAGAACTAGGAAAAGATCCATCTTTTTTTTTTCTCTGGCTCGGGTTTCTTGGCCACTAAACTGCAGCAATTTCTTTGTTGCAGTGGAGGAGCCGCTCAAGACCACATTCCAGGTGTCGATCTGCTCCACTCGCTGTTCGTCTGTTCCTGATGGATCTCTACCGTTTTGTGACTGATTTGGTTCTGGTTGCTTTCTGAACGAAAACCCCTGCAGATCTTGCGCGTGTTTCGATCTCGAGTTTTGCTTTAATTCTCGCATTTTTGCGGATTTAGGTGCTCCCAAGCGCTTCTACGTTAAAAGAAAAAAAAATCTGAATACCTGCGAGTTAGTCTGTTGTCCAGTTAACTGCGTAGGGCTTAGATCTTTGAATTTGATTATGTCCAGAGCTCAATTTCGCCGACCTTTTACTGTCGATCCTGTTGGAATTTCCATCAAATTGAAAATTTCGCGTGCTTTAATTTCTCTTATTTCCTGCTCCCGCTACTTCTTTCTGTTATTTGGTCCGGCGTACAGCAAATTTGGGTCTTCGACTCCTTATTTTGATTCTTTTCAAGAGAGAAGAGCTCATTTTACGGCTTGAGCTCAAAAATGCTTTTTTGTCGGTGCTCATTATTTCCAGTTTTCGGCATAGAGAGAATTTTGGTCTTTTCCCCACTCGTCTTTCTTGTGGATTGAAGTGATTTTGAGTTCTCAACATGGTGCTTTACAGAGCATCTTTTTGTTGCCGTAAAGCTTAAACTTGTTTTGTGTTAGAGTGTTTTTGCAACAATCAATTTGGTGCTTTCAGGAACACCTTTATGATTTCGAAAATGAACTTTTCCTCTTGTTTGGGTTGCATACGGAGATATTTGTTTCGATATGTCACGAGGTATATAAATGAAAGTAGTACCTCTGGTTTGGGTCTTGTGGTGTCGGTGCCGTCTACTGTTCCCAGTTCGCATTTGGAGCCTACTTTTCTTCTTGTTTGACTCGCAACTAATTTCGGTCATGACTGCCGGCTAGGAGGCCGTCTAGACTTCCTACTTTCTAAGCATGTGTTAGCATACTAGAAATATTTTAGGGTCAGGTACTCCCAAGATTATACATGTATTGATTAGGTGTGTTGCATGCTGAATTAGTCTTTTATCATGGGAGGACTCTGTCCAAGCTTGTAGTTGGATGGTGCACACACTGTGTGGATCTCACCTAGCACGAATCAATCACCGAAGAAATTTCTATTGTTTGATTTGGACGTGTGCTGATGGTGGACCTGGATGTTGACGTTTTCCTGAACATCTGTGGCCTGGACTGTTCCTGGTGGAGACGTTTCAATTGCAGATTGGGACTTTTATTTGGTCCTTAAGTCCTTGTCATGACTCATGATTAGTGTGACAAAGAATATGGGTGATCTCAGGACTGAGGACGTGTGTGGTTGTGCAGCCACTGTGGAATCACAATATGCCCCTCTAAGAAACAATGTTTTTGTTTCTTTTTTATATCAACCTGCTGGCATCACAAGACTGTGGTGCTGCATTCTGTTAGCTTATGTATGTTTCACCACATGTCTATTGCAATTTGTTGTTTAGTTTTATTATTTACTATTGATCTTGTTCCTTTCAGCAGCAGACAGCATTTTTTCTGTTGACACTTGATATTATATTGTTAAAAAACAAATAATATGACCAAAAAGTGATTGGTTAGATATGTGTTTGCAGAATGTGCATCAAGGAAATCTGAGAGGGACTTTGGTTCGTTTTCTGAAGGCTAGAGAATGGAGTGTCCCGAAAGCTCATAAAATGGTAAGTCACTGGACCTCCTTTTGCGTCATCTACAATCTACATTCAGGTTGAGAGGTTTCCCTTTGAAAGAACTGATGAGATATCTGATTGTTTGCTGCAGCTAATGGATTGCTTAAACTGGAGAGTACAGAATGAGATTGACAGCGTGTTAGCTGTAAGTAACTTTTTTAATGTACAAAGTCTTTTTTTTTTCTTTTGAAAAAGAAAAGTATATTGGATTGCCAGAATGCCAACAAATGACTTGGGATATGTTTTGCAGTGATCACATATCTTAACTTTTCCCTGCATATTTCTTACATTAGTAGCAGTTTTTTTTTGGAATATTGTTTCATTCATTTATGTCATGAACTAAATGCTAATACCAATACATGCAGCCCTTTTTTATGATTTGACTCATGGTATTCTTCTGACTAGCATTACAATTTGTTTTTGATACAGAAACCCATTCTGCCATCTGATTTATATAGAGCCATTCGGGACACACTACTTGTTGGATTGACAGGGTACTCCAAGCAGGTACAGTGATCAGACTCATATTTCTCATGTTAGCAATGTTATTGATATGATATATGCTTTTACTAGTCTCTTTTGCTCCATCCACTGGACTATTCTATTTTTGCGCTGACATGATTGCAAAAGTGATCTATTCATTTTTCAGCAGTTTGCTTGCTTTCTCTCTAGTGAGAAAGACGTTTTATTATATGCTTTAATTGTGCTCCTCTCCTTTTTTGTAGGGACAACCTATTTATGCATTTGGTGTGGGTCTTAGTACTTTTGACAAGGCCTCAGTATGTTAACTGTCCTTAGAAAAAGAATTAAAGCTATTGGTTTAATTTGAAATAATATCAACACATTCAATATCATATCGGAGTCAGTTCATATATATCTTCATTTTGTTTGCAGTATGTCTGTCAATGAAGAAAACCTTTTTTTGGACTAAGTGTACTATGTAAATGAAGGATACACAACTTTGTCTTGATTTGTAGGATCAATATCAATATTACTCATTTTATGGATACGGCAGACTATTTTTCCATAGAAATAAGAGCTCTCTAAATTATCTCACCCAATTTTTATTAGGTAAACTATTATGTGCAGTCACACATACAGATGAATGAATATCGAGATCGTGTTGTCCTGGTAAGTGCTTTCTTATGGGGGTTTTCTTGACTGCGGTCATATGGGCCCTTCTTTATTATAATGCCATGGGGGTGGTTCTTCCCCCACTGGTTGAGTTTTTTATATTGATGATTAATATTACCAAATTATGGAAAAGCGATTAAATATATTCTGTGTTCTTTATAGCCGGCTGCATCAAAGAAGTTCGGGAGACAGATCAATACCTGCTTGAAGGTTATGGATATGACTGGCCTGAAGCTGTCTGCACTGAGCCAAATAAAGGTGAGCACAAAATCCTCTATTTGTTAAAGTTCTGTGGTGATCTGAATGATAATTTTTTTTATCGCATTTCAGATTCCTTAAGGAATTAACTGGCTTAGTATTGTTGGATAAACTGATGAACACGAGATTGATCTGGCAACAGCCAGAGGGCAGTTTGCCTGCTATGGCCTTTTGATTGAATTGCAAAATGGTATTCTCGGTTAACAAAAACCCTTACCCAACTCCAGCTCTTATAGGCTGAGGGCCACCCCTAGGATTAAGCATATTCTAGAGTAGATTCCTAGATAACTTGGCTGCCAAGGGTCTTATCTTCTTGACCCCCAAGCAAGCCTATTACAGCCACACAAGGAGAAACAATTAAGACAGAAAAACAAAACTGCAATGGGCAATACTTAGGCCCTGCTATACTAGATACATGACCAACTGCTATCAGTTCTCCCCCTTGGTCTTGATCCCGTTTGCTGAAATTGCCTCCAGACCGATCCTTCCCCTGAGCTCTTCAAACTTGGTCTTGCCCAGTGCCTTGGTAAGAATGTCAGCCAGCTGATCACCTGTTGAGATATGCTCTGCCTTGATGCTGCCATCCTCCAAACAGCTTCGAATGAAATGATACTTGATTCTGATGTGTTTGCTGCGCTCATGGAAGACAGGGTTCTTTGCTAAGGCCAGTGCAGACTTGCTGTCGACCTTCAGCTCAACAATATCCACAGGTCTTCCAAGTAACTCAGCCAGCAATCTTGACAGCCACATGGCCTGTGTAGCAGCAGTAGTAGCAGCCACATACTCTGCTTCACAACTGGAGAGTGCCACTACTCTCTGCTTGATAGACTGCCAAGACACCAGACACTGACCAAGAAAGAAGAGAACACCAGTGGTACTCTTGCTTGTATCAATGTCACCACCAAGGTTACTGTCACAATAACCAATGAACCGTGCACTGCTAGGGGCTCTGGTGAAGTGCAGCCCGTAGTCCAGCGTCTCGGCGAGATACCTCAGAATGCGCTTCACAGCTGCGAGGTGCTCCATGGTGGGCTTCTCCATGAATCTGCTGACAAAGCAGACGGCGAAAGCAATGTCCGGCCTGGTGGGAACAAGATAGCGCAGACTGCCGATCAACCGCTGGTAGTTGGTAGGATCCACTGCTTCAGCAGTACTGAATCGAATGAGCTTCAATCTTTCTTCCATGGGAGTTGCTGCAGGGTTGCAGCCCTCCATTCCTTCGAGCTCCAGTATTCTCTCGGCGTAGTGTGTCTGCCGGAGATAGATCCCAGAAGCTGACTAGCGGACCTCGACACCAAGATAGAAGCTCAGCAGCCCGAGGTCGCTCATCTCAAATGCCTTCATCATCTGAGCCTTGAACGCCGCCACTTCCTTCTCGTCGGTGCCGGTGATGATCAGGTCGTCGACGTAGACGCCAACGAGCAGGATTGCCCGTCCACTGCTCCGCCGGTACATGGCAGCCTCGTGAGAACTCTGCTGGAACCCCATCTCCTTGAGTGTTGAGTCTAGCTTCTCGTTCCAGGCTCGAGGCGCCTGGCGCAGACCGTACAGAGCCTTGTGTAGGCAGTAGACCTTGTCTTCTTCCCCGGCGACGGCGAAGCCCGGCGGCTGCCGCACGTAGACTTCTTCCTTGAGATCGCCGTTGAGGAAGGCGGACTTCACGTCCATGTGGTGGACAGGCCATCCTTCCTGAGAACCCTGACCGATTCCATGCGCGCCACTGGTGCGAAGGAATCATCGTAGTCAATCCCCTCTTGCTGGACGAACCCGCGTGCCACCAGACGCGCCTTGTGCTTGATCACCGCGCCCCGCTCATCCTTCTTGAGCTTGTACACCCATTTGAGGGTGATGGGCCGGTGGCCAGCCGGGAGCGTTGCTAGCTCCCAGGTGTGGTTCTGCTCCACAGATTTGAGCTCCTGCTCCATAGCCGCGCGCCAGGCAGGATCGTCCTTGGCCTAGTCAAAGTTCGCCGGTTCTCCCGCATGAGTCAGATGGACTTCAGCGAAGAGGCGCGGCGGTGGTGGCGGTGTAGAAACGTTGCCGATGATGTTGGCCACCGTGCGATAGCGCAGGGGCTCATCATCGTGCCAAGCATCAACCGGATCGCCGATCTCAACTGCCGCAGCTGGTGTAGTAGAGCCAGCGCCAGGAGTCTTCGGCTCGTCCGCGTTGTCCCTCTCATGCTCCCCCGGAGCAGAGGACAGCGCGCGAGGTGGGCTCGGGGAGGTTGGCGCTGACGCGGATATCTCCTCTGCTTCGGCCGGCCACTCGATGTCGAAGTCGCTTGAAGCCGCTGCAGAGGATCCGGCCGCCGGCGTCGTCCAGTTCCACCCACATCTTTCATCGAAGATGACGTCGCGGGAGGTCTTGACGCGCCCAGACGTCGGGTCGAACACTCGGTAGGCCTTGGTGCCCTCAGCGTAGCCGATGAAGATGCCGGGGACGCCGCGGTCGTCGAGTTTGCGCAGCTGCCCCAAATCATGCGTGTAGGCGACGCAACCGAAGACGCGCAGGTGCGCCACGGACGGCGCACGCCCGTGCCAGGCCTCATAGGGTGTCATGCCCTGCAATGACTTGGTGTGCGAGCGGTTTAGCAGATGAACTGCGGTCACCACTGCCTCCCACCAAAAACGAGCCACTGCTTGAGTAGAGCCCGCGCGGTGGCCACCACCGTTTGGTTCCGCCGTTCCACAACACCATTCTGCTGTGGCGAGTGCGGCGCGGAGAAATGGCGCTTGACTCCATGGCGAAGTACTCGGCGAGCTCGGAGCAGGTGAATTCTCCACCATTGTCGGTCCGTAGCATCTTCAGTTCGTGGCCGATCTCCTTCTCAGCCTGAGCCTTAATTTTCTTCACCGCCTGCGCCGCCTCGTCCTTGGTTGCGAGCAGCGCCACGAACATGAAGCGCGTGGCATCCTCCACCATGAGGAGGAAGTAGCGCCGGCCTCCTGGAGTCGCCGGCGTGATGGGCCCGCACAAGTCGCCGTGGACAAGCTCCAACGGCTGCTCGGCGCGGTACGCAGCCTTCTGCGGGAACGGCTGGCGGCGCATCTTGGTGGTGACGCAGGTGTCGCAGACTTGCGCCGCGTGCTCGATCACCGGAATGCCTCGGGCCATCTCCTCCTCCCCGAGCCGATGGATAGCGTCGAAGTGTAGATGTCCAAGCCTCTCGTGCCAGCGCCAGGCATCGTCGTCCTTCCGCGCGGCGAGGCATACAGGCTGCACGGCGTCGAGATGAAGAATATAAAGGCGGTTGCTGCCGCGCTTTACCTTGGCGAGGAGGCGCTTGCGCTGATCCTAGATCCGCAAGACGCCGTGCTCGATCTCCACCTTCGAGCCCGCTTCATCGAGCTGACCCAGGGACATGATGGAGTTGCGAAGCGCCGGAATGAAGTAGACGCCGTGGAGGACGCGGTGCTCGCCGTTCTTCGCCTGGAACACGACCGAGCCCACGCCCTGGATCTCCACGCGTGATGCATCGCTGAACTTCACCGTGCCGCGGATGGTCGTGTCGAGCTCGGAGAAGATCTCACGACGCCCAGACATATGGTGGGTGGCGCCGCTGTCGAGGTACCAGCCGTCGAGCTTGTCCTCGTCGCTGGCGTCACCGAGGAAGGCACGTGCGCGCGGATCGGCGAAGTCCAGGAACGCGGCGGCCTTGGTGTAGAGGACTTCAGGCGTCTTCTCCAGTTGCACAACGCCGTGGGCGAAGAAGAGCGCGCCATCATCCGAATCCGCCTCGGCGACGTGTGCTGCGCCCCGCGCACCACCGCCGCCGCCTCCCTGCTGCTGGCCACCGCGATCTCTTCCGCCGCCACCGCCTTGTCGCGGAGGATCACGGCAGTCGCGTGCCCAGTGACCCGGCCGCTTGCAGTTCAGACAGATGTCGTCGCGGTTGGCCTTGCGTTCGCCGTCGTCTTCGCGGCGCTCGTTCTTGGCCCTCTGCTTCTTCCCGCCACGGGGGCGTCGCCGCGGCTCCTTGCCGCTGGCGGAAGCAGAGTACTGGGCACCCTTCCTCCTCTCCTTCTGCCGAGCGTGCCACTGCTCTTCCGAGAGCATCAGCTTGCCGGCGATGATGAGGGGCTCCCCGGGGACCTCCTGCAAATCGTCCACCGCCTTCAGTCGACCCGACACCTCCTCGATGGTGAGATCCTGGAAGTCAAGGAGGGTCTCGATGGCGATGCAGAGCTGCGCGTACTTGGCTGGTGCAGCGTGCAGGAGCTTCTCCACCGCGCGCTCCTCGTTGATGTCTGTGTCGCCATGGAGGGCGAGCTGCTGCTTCAGGGCAACCAGGCGCAGAGTAAAATCCTCAGCCTGCTCACCTGGGCGGAAAGACAGCAACTCCCACTCGCGGCGCAGACGTTGTAGAGCGGTGCGCCGAGCTCGTTCTCCTCCGATGCGTGCAGTGGCGAGGGAGTCCCACGCCTCCTTCGCCGTCGCCTTCTCCGACAGCGGCATCTGCATCTCCTGAGGAACGGCGGCGATGAGCGCTTCGACGGTGCGGCGGTCTTCATGGTGGGGAAGATCGCCGTACTCGATCGCGTCCCAAAGCTGGCGAGCTTGAAGCTTCAGCTTCATGATCGACGCCCACTCGTGGTAGTTGGTCTTGGACAACATCGGCCAAGTGGTGGAGCCGCCGGAGTCCTTGTACACGGCCTGGATCACCGGCGAGCGGCTCCTGCCGCCACGTCCGCGAACACGAGATTGATCTGGCAACAGCCAGAGGGCAGTTTGCCTGCTATGGCCTTTTGATTGAATTGCAAAATGGTATTCTCGGTTAACAAAAACCCTTGCCCAACTCCAGCTCTTATAGGCTGAGGGCCACCCCTAGGATTAAGCATATTCTAGAGTAGATTCCTAGATAACTTGGCTGCCAAGGGTCTTATCTTCTTGACCCCCAAGCAAGCCTATTACAGCCACACAAGGAGAAACAACTAAGATAGAAAAACAAAACTGCAATGGGCAATACTTAGGCCCTGCTATACTAGATACATGACCAACTGCTATCAAGTATAGTGGAAGTGGAAATTATTCAAAAAAAATCTACCTGTGATGAGGTCTATTTCGCTAAATTGAAACTGAAGCCTGAGGTAGAGAAGCAATTATAGGTAGTTGGGACTTCATATCCTGGTTATCTAATAAATGTTCCACCATTAGGATGGTGAGTCTAGATCAGTTTGTTAAGGGTGTGAGCATCCCCATGTTCAAGTCCTTGCCTAGACCGTTTTGCGTTCCGCTGTCTTCTTAATATAAAGCCACCTAGTTCCGCATAGGTTGGTCTCTTGGAAGTTCATCTGTAGGTGAAGAGTGACTAAATGACTAACTGCATAGCAACAATAAGCACATGTGTAATTGTAAAACTCAAACAGTAAAAGAAGAGAAATCTTTTTTCGAAATCTTCCAGCATGGCTAGTCTAGACTTCTGCTGTTCATCACTGAGTAAACACTTGTTCATGATTATGTTTATAGGCTGGGTGTCTTCGTACTAGTGCAGAAGCAGAATGCACAATTAGCTCATTGTTCAATCATAACCTTGAAAAGTTCCAGTTTAACAATAAATGAGTTTGATTTGATAGATCTTGAACTCAGGATTGACTTCTACAATTATTTAGGAGCTTAAGCATTTACTAGTAAAAATGCCCGTGCGTTGCAACGGGAGAAAAAATGCTATCAAATATTAATAGAAAATAAGGACAATGTTACATATTTACTTATATTTTACCCTTTCTATAAATATTAAAAGCTATAAATGCCCGTACGTTGCAACGGGAGAAAAAAAGCTATCAAATATTAATAGAAAATAAGGATAGAATGTTACATATTTACTTATATTTTACCTTTTCTATAAATATTAAAAGCTATAATTTATATTACGGTGACTACATTACGTGCACCTCAAGCTAATTGCACAAGTTGATTGTAAATTATAAGACAAATTTTTTATGCCTAATTAGCCCATGATTAACCATAATTACTACAGTAGCCTCTCTCTCTCTCTTATATATATATATATATATATATATATATATATATATATATATATATATATATATATATATATATATTAAAGATCCTTTATTTTCGGTGTTGAACCACTGTAGACCTACAGTGCTTACCTCCACAGGCCTTATTCAGTTCCCAAAAAGTACCCAAAAATTTTCTAGATTCCTCGTCACATCAAATTTTACGGTACATGCATAAAACATTCAATATAGACGAAAACAAAAACTAATTATACAGTTGATCTGTAATTTGTGAAACGAATCTTTTAAGCCTAATTAGTTTATGATTGGGCAATATTTATCAAATATAAACAAAAGTGTTATAGTATCCGAAACCAAAAAATTTAACAACTTAACAAGGCCTCACATTATACTGTTTATCTACAGTGTTTTCCTCCTGCCCGTTCGATCCTGCGTGCACTGGACACATGCGCCACGCAGTTGCCGCCGCCGGCCTGCAGGCCCACCTATCCACCGCTCTAGCCCCCCATGGGCCCCGCAACCTATTAACTCAGCACCTGGTTGCCTTCCACTACAACGCCGTTCCATCTCTCCATCTGTTCCTCTCTTTCCATCCCGACGTTATCCATTCTGCAGCTTCACAGCTAAATAAGTCTTTTTTTTCCAAAGATTTTTACGAATACGCTTTTTTGACATCGAAGTACGTTTTTTTGGAACTGCCATTCAAAAAGGGAATTACTTTTTTCTAGTTGTATGTGAAAGACATCTATTGCCGCAAATCAATCATTCTTTCTGTTTTTTCTTAGTATTTACCTCCTGCCGATCTCCGCTGCCGTCTCCGGATCCGCTTCCAGCGGCATCGCGTTGCCGGCCGCCGTCTGTGCGACTGTGCCACCCTCTTAAAGATGGCAACCGGCAAGAAATATCCGCGTGCCCGCGGGCACCCGACCCGGCAGACGCGGATACGGGCGTCACTTTGTGCCCGCGGGCACACAGTTGTGTCCAGCGGGCAAAGATATACGGGCAAGAGAATACCTTGCCCGCACCCGCAAATCCGCCAAACCCGCACTGACAAGTGGGGTCACTTAGAAAGAGGTATATATTCTTCAAATTAGGGTTTCTTTCTCCCAAATTGCCGTCCCAGCAACTGAGTAGCGGCCGCCGCCGCCACTCGCGCGACCCTCTCCTCGCCTGCATGTTGCTCCCCTCCTCACTGTCACAACTCACAAGCCATGCGGCTCTTGCTCTGCTCTCCTCCACTTGGTCGCATGCGCGGGCTCTGCTCTCCTCCACTCGGTCGCGTGAGCGGTCGCATGCTGCTCTCGCTCTTTCTCCACTCGCGGCGACCGGAGACACCCACCGCCACAGACCCTCGCCGTCACCCACGCGACTCGACTTTTGCTCCTCCACTCGTGGCGGCTGCGTCGCGCCTCCCTACTTGCGCCGCGGTCAAGCTGCTCTGCATCGGGTTACTTTACGCCGGCGCACATCCTTGTCCTCGTCAAGCTGCCTTCCCCGTCCAGTTGCCTTTCGCCGCCAGATCTGGCGGGCATGCGGGACGCCCGCGGGCAAGGAATGCCCGCGGATGGCGGGCGCGGGCACAGGATGGCGCCCGTGACAGATGACGGGCGCGGACACGGGCACGCAAGTTTGCTCGCGGGTGCGGGCATGCGGCACTAGTATCCGCGGGCATTGTGCCCGTTGCCATTTTTACACCCTCTCCCCTACACGAGGCCCGCCGGCGCCACCCACCCGCGCCATCGTGCCTTCGCCGCTCCTGCGGCCTCTAATCACGCGCAAGCGTCCTCTCTCTCACTCTCTCTGCATCCACTTCTTTCCTCTGCTGCCGCATCAAATCCTTCGCCGCCTCCCGCACTGGCCTTATTCAGTCTGTATCCAGAGCTCCCAACCTTTCCCGGATCGAGCCCCATGTTCTCTAGATCTGATTTCCTCGTCCCTCTTCCAGCTCCGTCCATGTTCTGGGATGTCTGGTGGTGGCAGGTGCCCGAGGCGTCACCGGTGGAGCCGCCGTCAATGGAACCGCTGGTGAGCAGCAGACCTGGGGACGCAACAACCAAGCCGTGAGGAGACCACGCTCCATCGTTGATTGTGGCAGGCGATGTCGGATGATGCCCTGGTCGTTTGTGTTTTTTTGTTATGTGGTTGGTGCTTGATTTGCAATGTATTTGATCTTGATCTGGAGTAGGAGCATATTTATGATGGTCTTGATTTTGTATTGTATTCTATTTGGTCTTGATCTGAATTTGATCTGAGTTGTATTCGATTTGTTCTATTGGATTTCGGAAGGGAGTCATCGGACGTGGGGCTTTCAGGGGTAGAAAAAACCTATACGGACTGTGGTCTTGATTTTGTATTGTATTCTATTTGGTTTTGATCTCAATTTGATCTGAATTGTATTCGATTTGTTCTATTGGATTTCGGAAGGGAGTCATTGGACGTGGGGCTTTCGGGGGTAGAAAAAAACCTATGCGGACTGTAGATTGGCAGAAAAAAAAAGGCAGACTAAAATTTTGGCTCTTTATAGATAGGTATAGATGCCCCCATTTTGAAGTGAAATGGTGGTTTTGCCCTCGTTTTTATTTAACCTTGTGTTTTTACCCCTGTGATTTCAAAACTAAGAGAGACTTTGCCCCTATTCTGTTAAGTCCACCTAATGGTGTTAACTTTTGTACAAAAGCACAAGTTTGCCCATGCATTTTTACCCCTGTTTTATTTTGATATTTATGTTTGTACCCCTATTTTCAGATCAGCATTTTGGCAATTTGGATACAGAATTTGACAATTCAATCAGTGCAAAATTCAACAATTTTTAGAAAAAAAATCGACAACATTTCAACTAATAATCCATATAAACACAAATTAATATCGTGCAACAGATTAATATCACACATATCGCATTAATGGTAACACACCAGGTCACTTTAGTATGTCTAGATGACATGTCGAATACCATTATACAATACTATATTACATGCCAACATAGAGGTCCACATGGCATGTAAAACACCAACATACAGGTCCAAATGACATGTGAAACAAAAGTAGAAGCTAACTGCTAATATCTACGTGGCAGTTTCCACACACCACAGGTGGAACTGCCTACATAGTAGGTGCTTTTAGTATAGCATGGAAAGATTTGTCGCTTCCAATTAATAGAAACCAAAACATTAACTGATTTACAGCTGTAGCCTAGTGAGTGCTATCACTACCACCATGCAAAATTTGTCTATTCTGATTTAAGTTAGACCAAAGCCGTTACAGAACTTCAGCTCGAACCTACAGTTAAGTGATGTTCTGCAGAGATAAGATAACTTTCAACAGGTAGCTAAAGAATCATATAATGGAATGCTCCCCCAAGTATCTTAGGGAAAAAGTCTACATAACCCCCCAAACTATCTAGAGTGGACTACTTCACCCCCCGAAATATGAAACCGGATATTCTACCCCCTGAACTTTCAAAACCGGTCAAATAACCCCCTCGAGTGGTTTTGGAGGGTGGTTTTGTCTTTTTCTTTTTTTATTTATTTTCGCTGAATCTTTGAAAAAACATAATAAATCATAGAAAAATCATAAAATGAAAATTTTAATTTTGTTGGACTCCTGATGAGTTGATCTACACAGTGAATATATAATATAGTATACTTTAGTACAAAATTTTTGCTATAACTTTAAATCTATATTTTTCTGTAATTAATTTGAATAATTCATATATGCAGTTCCTGTGGTCCAATTGTGGTAAAATTTTTATGGTGGGCTCATTATTATATGCTTGAACTATGGTAAAAATTTCATAATCATTGGATCACTATAACTTAGTTATAGATAAAGCATAGATTTAACAAGAATAAAGCTAAATAAATTGATAACTAAGTTATATGTGATTCACTAGGTATGAAACTTTTACCATAGTTCAAGCATACAATAATGAGCTCACCATAAAAATTTCATCACAATTGGATCATAGGAACTGCATATATCAATTATTTGATTTAATTACAGAAAAACATAGATTTAAAGCTACAACATAAACTTTATACTAAAGTATATCATATTATATATTCACTGTGTAGATCTACTAGATCTACTCATCAGAAGTCCAACAAAATTAAAATTTTCATTTTATGATTTTTCTGTGATTTATTATAATTTTTCAAAAATTTAGCGGAAATAAATAAAAAAAATAAAAAGACAAAACCACCATCCAAAACCACTCTAGGGGGTTATTTGACCGGTTTTGAAAGTTCAGGGGGTAAAATATCCGGTTTTATAGTTCGGAGGGTGAAGTAGTCCACCCTTAATAGTTTGGGGGTTATGTAGACTTTTTCCAGTATGTATCTTATACCCCATGATTCCAAATCAAACTGCCTTCAAGCAAGTACCAACAACACAACAAGCACCAAATGAGAAACAGATCAGAGAGGGGATCAGCTGGGAATCTCACCTCAGTCCTGCAAAAACCAGCACAACAAACACAAGTAAAATGAAAAGGAATAGCTGAGAACCTTTCTCCCTCCCTGAGATCTGGAGTTCCTGAAACCCTATAACAGGAACTGCAGCCTGGGGGGGGGGGGGGGGGTGGAATCTGCGGCGCAGGAAGTCGCCGGGCTGAGGTTGCCTGAGTACCGGCCTGGGAGGGCCTACCGGTCGCCAGGGCCGTGCTGCCTTTTTGACGCCAGCTGGTGAAATAGCAGTGTCTGAAGCCCGCGTTACTCTCTGTCCACGGTCCAGTGAAAGGAGAGAGGCACCTGCTGCTGAGGGTGTATTGTGGTCTTTTTGTGTGGGTATGTTTTTTGTTTTTTTGTCCATTTAGTCCACCCAGGCTAAATGGTGTGACAAAGTAGGGGTAAACGCCAGCTTCATTTCAAAATTGTGAGGGTAAAATTGCCATTGAAGTCGGAGTAGTGGCAAAAACACCAAATTCCCAATTATTCAGTTTCACGCATCTACGAATCATTCAAATGTCGTGCGCAGAGTTATTTTATTAGCATTAGGCAACTTGAATATTGTGCATACCTCTTGTATAGTATCCTGAAGCTTACACAGGGACACAAGCTTTGCTGCGAATTACAGCACACAACAGTGGTCAGGAGTAATATTGATTGAAACATGCCATTTGAAGTAATCAGATGACTTCGTTTTTTATATTCTATTGACTGTATTTTCTGTGAGGTCACAAAAAGATCTAAATTACTAAGAGTTCTCGCTCTCTAGACATTACATTTCAATGTTGAAACTAACAATTATGCCTAAATTTTCTTGAATATTGCTGACTTGCCGTATTACAATATTTTTTTTTGTCTAAGGCCTTGTTTAGTTCGCAAAAATTTTCAAGATTCCCTGTCACATCGAATATTTGGTCGCATGCATGGAGCATTAAATATAGACAAAAATAAAAACTAACTACACAGTTTACCTGTAATTTGTGAGATGAATCTTTTGAGCCTAATTACTCTGTGATTGAACAATGTTTGTCAAATAAAAACGAAATGCTACAGTACCCAAAAACAAAAAATTTTGCGAACTAAACAAGGCCTAAGTTGAGATTTTTTCCTCTTTCATGAAATACTTTGAAATATTCCCTAAAATATGGTCGTATATGTTATTTCTTCACTGTTAGAATAGGCGCCCTATGGGCTGGCCATGGGCCTGGCACCCAAGCCTATTCGGCTTGGCTGCTCATTGTTATAGTAAATAGGAATAGTACCACATTGTCTACCCACATGGGGTGTTAGTCCTATGTATCCTATATAATCAGCCTATGAGGCTCAATGCAATATATCAACCAATACCGAGACATATTCTCTCTCATGGTATCAACCGCCTTTTGATCCTTTTCTCCGCTGCCCTATCAGCGCGCAGGCCAGGACCTCGCGACGCACTCCTGCGAGCAGCCTTCCCAACAGCGTCGCCAGCCCAGCCATGGCATCCACTCCACCAACCTCTCAGTCGGATGCCACCGATGCAACCTCTGCTGGGGCTGACGTCCAGGCTGATGCAGTTGCCCAGCGCCTCGCCCAGGAGAAGGCCAACGCGGCTGCCGCCGCTGCTCAGCATGCCGAGCGCGCACGCTAGGAGGCTCAGGATGCTGCTCTAGCACGTGCCGTCCAGGCCGAAGACGAAGCCAAGGCTGCAACCACGGAGCGTGATGCCGCTGCACAGCGCGCCAGCGATGCCCTGGCACGGGCTGCCAAGGAGCGCGCGGCTGCTGCTGTCGGCCTGTCACCATCGCGCCGGAGTCTTCTGGTGCGTCATTTGGAGGTACGCCGGTGCCTGATCTGCGTGCAGCCATGCTTCACCACGAAGCTGTGGCTCTCCTCCAACTCCACTCTCAGGCTGTTGCGGTCAACAACATCCGGAACCACGTCACCACCATCCTCGACGTCGATTCTGGTAATTTCAGCCGTTGGTGCGATCAATTTCTCCTCATCCTCGGCAAGTTTTCGCTTCAGGACCATGTCCGCGAGGATCCCCCGGACCCGATCTCTCCTGATTGGGCTCGGATGGACTGCGTCGTCAAGTCCTGGATCATCGCCATGCTCACCGATGATCTAGGCGAGATCATCTCCGCCCGGGGCTCCACTACCCGACACGCCTGGCTCGCCGTCGAGTCGCAATTCCTCGGCAATCGGGAGGCCCGCTCCATTCAGCTGGAGACGCGGTTTCGCAACTTCGTCCAGGGCGACCTCTCCATCACCGAGTACTGCCGCAAGCTGAAGAAGATGGCTGATGATCTCACGGCCCTCGGCGAGGTCATCTCCGACCGCACTCTCGTCCTCAACGTCATCCGCGGCCTCAACGAGCGCTTCAGCCACGTCGGGACGCTCCTTCGCCGGGCCAAACCTTTCCCCACCTTCCTGGAGGCGCGTGAGGATCTCGTCGTCGAGGAACTCACCATGGAGAACCGCAAGGAAGCTCCAGCTGCTACACTCGCCGCCTCCACCACCACCACCCCGGCCCCTGCGTCCTCTGGTCCGGGCTCTGGGGGCACTGGTGGGAGCTCCAAGGCTCCCAACAACCGTCGCAGCAAGCGCGGCGGTGGCGGCAAAGGCCACGGCAACAACAGCTCTTCAGGACAGGGCTCCAGACCTCCTGGTGGCACAACGCAGCAGCAGCAGCAGGCCACTGGACAGCAGCAGCAGACTGTCGGAGGGCGCCCTTGGCCCAGCTTCTACAATCCTTGGTCCGGCACCATCCAGATGTGGCCAGGGGGCCCTCGTCCACCTCTGGCGCCCATCCCGGTGCCCCCTCACCTCCAGGCGCAGCACCAGGCACAGCAGCAAGCGCAGCAGCAGGCCCTGCTTGCCCAGCAGCAGCAGCAGGCGCTTGCTGCCCACCAGCAGGCTGCTCCCATTGGTGCTGGACCATGGGTCGCTCCGGGGTTTTACAACCCTATGACCGGCCTCCCCTCCTGGGACTTGACGGAGCTCGCCGCGGCATTCAGCACGACCTCATTGACCCCTCCTTCGAGCAACGAGTGGTACTTCGACACAGGTGCTACCTCACATATGACATCTCAGCCTTCTTCACTTTCACATGTTCTATTCCCGCGGTACCCTAACCCTTCATCTATTGTTGTTGGTAATGGCTCACTTATTCCTGTTACTGCCACTGGCTCCACAGAGTTATCACCTACTTTACGTCTTAATAATGTCCTTGTGTCACCACAAATTATTAAGAATCTTATCTCTGTTCGCCAATTTACTACCGATAATAATTGCTCTGTTGAGTTTGACCCGCTGGTTGTTCTGTGAAGGTTCTTCCAACTCGGAAAGAGATCGTCAGGTGTAATAGCTCCGCGCCGCTATACCCTCTTTGCCTTCCACTAGCACTCTCCTTCGCCGCTCAGGGCTCCTCTCCACTATGGCATCGGCGTCTTGGGCACCCCGGCCATGAGACCGTCTCAAAGCTCGCGTTTAGTGTTTCATTTCCTATTCAAGACTGTTCAGATTTATGTCATGCTTGTCAACTAGGGCGCCATGTTTGTTTGCCCTTTCCTGTGTCCACCTCTCGTGCATCTAGCAAGTTTGATCTCATTCATTGTGATTTATGGACATCTCCGGTTGTTAGCATTTCAGGTTATAAATACTATTTGGTCATACTTGATGATTGCACTCATTATTTGTGGACCTTTCCATTACGACTTAAATATGATACTTTCAGCAAGCTTGCTCACTTCATCGCCCATGCCTCCACTCAATTTGGCGCCCGCGTCAAAGGTGTCTAGTGTGACAATGGGAGAGAGTTCGACAACTCCAGCACCCGGCAATTCTTCCTCACCCAGGGCATTCACCTTCGCATGTCTTGCCCTTACACCTCGCCTCAAAACGGTAAAGCTGAACGCATTATTCGCTCTATCAATAATGTTGTTCGCTCCCTGCTCTTTCAGGCATCCATGCCTCCCTCCTACTGGGTGGAGGCCCTCTCCGCGGCGACTGTTCTTCTCAACATATTGCCCACCAAGACTCTAGAGTTCTCCACGCCTCACCTTGCCCTGTTCGACAAGCCACCCACATATGATCATCTACGAGTCTTCGGTTGCAAATGTTATCCCAACACGTCCGCCACTGCTCCTCATAAACTTGCCCCCAGGTCTGCCCAATGTGTTTTTCTAGGCTATTCCGCTCACCACAAAGGGTACCGCTGCCTTGATCTATCATCTAATAGAGTCATCATCTCCCGACACGTCATCTTTGATGAAACAGCTTTCCCTTTTGCTGAGCACCATGGTCCTAGTACTCCTGTAGACCTCGAGTTCCTTGCTGATGACACTACTGATGTCGTGCCCGCTTCTATTGGACCGTTGCACAAGTTTTTGCCTGCAGGAACTCCACCTAGTGCCGCCGACACCACCAGCGCCCTGCCGGTCCCTCTGTGGCCATGCCTGGGGCGCCCCTGGAGCTTCCAGAACATGCTGATGATCCTCCGACGCCCGCGCTCTACATCCCCCTGCGCTGCGAGCATCGAGGACTCCAACCGCGCCACGCGCGGCCACAGAGCTAATTGGCGCAACGCCTCTCCACGCCTGCCGTACGTCCCGCCCGCGTTGCGCGCCGGCTCGCCATCCACGGGCTCCCCTGCGCCTCCTCATGCGCCTCGCGGGCCTCCACCGGGGTTTCCACCTCTTCGCCCGGCTCGCGACTTCACATACCACTACTCGCGTCGACCGCGACCACCACCGTCTGCTCCTGCACTGGCCGCCCCGACTGCTCCTGCACCAGCCGCCCCCGCTGCCCCTTCACCGGCTCCTACGGAAGCCGCCCCGCTGCCCAAGGGCGCGGTTCCTGTTCCACTGGTGGCCAACCAACACTCCATGGGCACCCGTTCGAAGAGCGGCTTTCGGATGCCCGCCGCCTACCATGTTGTGCCTCTCTCCGGTGCCAAAGACCTTTCGAAGCGCTCTTGCTGACCCCAATTGGCGAGCAGCTATGGAAGAAGAACACAGTGCTCTCCTCCAGAACCACACCTGGGATCTTGTGCCCCGTCCGGCTCGGGCCAATGTTGTCACTGGAAAGTGGATCTTCAAGCACAAACTTCAGTCTGATGGCTCCCTCGAGCGGTACAAGACACGTTGGGTCCTCCGTGGTTTCACCCAGCGACCTGGTGTGGACTTTGATGAGACCTTCAGTCCGGTGGTGAAGTCCGCTACTATCCGCATAGTGCTCTCCTTGGTGCTCTCTCGCCGTTGGCCTATTCATCAACTTGATGTGAAGAACGCCTTTCTTCATGGCAATCTCAGTGAGACGGTGTATTGCCAGTAGCCATCCGGGTTCGAAGATCCAGCTCATCCGGATTTCGTCTGCCTCTTGAAGAAATCGCTCTATGGCCTGAAGTAGGCTCCTCGTGCTTGGTATAGCCGGATGGCCAGTTACTTGCTGTCTATTGGGTTTGTTGAAGCCAAGTCAGACACCTCGCTCTTCGTCTACCAGTGTGGATCAGACACAGCCTATCTGTTGCTGTATGTTGATGACATTGTCCTCACAGCTTCATCGACCGATCTTCTCCGGCGGATCATCTCAGCACTGCAGCGAGAATTCGCCATGAAAGACCTTGGTGAACTACATCACTTCCTCGGCATGCATGTTCAGCGAAGTGGTGATGGACTTCTACTCTCACAACGACAGTACATGTTGGATATTTTAGATCGCGCCAGAATGGCTGAGTGCAAACCATGCTCTACTCCAGTTGACACCAATCCTAAGGTTGCTGCAGCTGAGGAGGCCCCTGTGTCTGATGTTACAGACTTCCGCAGTCTTGTTGGAGCTCTTCAATACTTGACCTTCACCCGTCCAGACATTGCGTATGCTGTTCAGCAGGTCTGCCTTCATATGCACGACCCCCGGGAGCCTCACCTTGCTGCCCTGAAGCGGATTCTTCGCTATGTTCGAGGCACTCTTCACCTTGGTCTCATGCTGCGACCGTCTACTTCGACTGATCTTGTCGTCTACACCGATGCTGATTGGGCTGGTTGTCCGGACACTCGCAAGTCCACCTCGGGCTATATGCCGTGTTCCTTGGCGACAATCTTGTCTCCTGGTCCTCCAAGCGCCAGAACACGGTATCAAGATCCAGTGCTGAAGCCGAGTATCGCGCGGTGGCCAATGGAGTTGCAGAGGCTACCTGGTTGCGCCAGCTCCTTCTCGAGTTGCATGCCCCTCTTCGGCGCGCCACACTGGTGTATTGTGACAACATTAGTGCTGTCTACATGACCTCCAACCCGATTCAGCATCAGCGAACCAAGCACATTGAGATCGATCTTCACTTCGTTCGGGAGCGAGTCGCCATTGGTGATCTTCGTGTTCTGCATGTTCCCACCTCTTCACAATATGCGGATATCTTCACCAAAGGGCTGCCTTCTTCAGTATTCACGGAGTTTAGGTCCAGTCTAAACGTGTAGAGTGGCTGACGATTCGACTGCGGGGGCGTGTTAGAATAGGCGCCCTATGGGCTGGCCATGGGCCTGGCACCCAAGCCTATTCGGCTTGGCTGCTCATTGTTATAGTAAATAGGAATAGTACCACATTGTCTATCCATTAGTCCTATGTATCCTATATAATCAGCCTATGAGGCCCAATGCAATATATCAACCAATACCGAGACATATTCTCTCGCATTAACCCCCCTACTTTCTCTGTATTTCTTTGAAATAAGCTACATGCATGGAGACATATGCTGAGACATGAGATTCGAAAGTCCTGGGACATATATATAACATGAGTCATGAGATAATATAAAAAATTGGAATGCCAATTTATATATTCAGCATATTCAAATAGTTGCATTGGTCGAACAGCCTGAATATCCAATATGTGTTCTATCGGGAGCATATTTTGATTGTTAATTGAACAAGGGCTGTCAAATGAACTTTGCAGCTTGGTTGAAGTGCCACAATGTAATGAAAGATACTCTTGAGTAGTTTAATGTATAGTTTTCATGCTGTAGGATTATGAGGATGCTACACTAGCTAGAAAACAAAAAAAATTGTCCTCATAAAACAGGATCTACTGTGTCCTTGTGCTCAACCTCCAAGGTATCCACACGTACAGGGAGGAAGCGTCTTGCCTCTGGACTGCTAGGTCCGCGAGGAGCAACAGGCGCGGGCGCGGGTGTGCGGCGGCGGCTGCCAAATGGCGTGTGATTAAAGTATTAAACTTGGCCGCACCCCACCCTCTCTTTATATAGGCGTGCCAAATGTGCTCCCATGTTGGAGGCCCATTAGTAACCATATGCCCTGTCTAATTCGGGTCCAATCCGAATTAGGCTTCCAGCCCCTTAAGCGTGCGACCCTATGGGTTTACGCACACAGACATGGCCCGAGTACTCTTACTCGGCCATTAGTTGATAGCGGCCTCTAGCAAGGTGTGTCAACTCCTATGCGTACACAAAGATCACATCAGATGAACCATCACAAAACATATACTTGTTATTCCCTTGCCACATGAAATTTGGACCAACTCATAGGTTAACACTTAATCCAAACATGGCTATGCATTTCTTGATTTAATCATTAGAGTCATCCTGTGATATCTTTCTCACACAGAGAGGGGCAAATTCCATCTTGATTGTCTATGTCTCACAGCATGTTTCCTGAGAAACCCGAAAACCACCTTTATAACTAGCCCATTATGGAGTACCGTTTGATAGTCCCTGAGTAGGTCGTTTCACATCTTGAATACATACAACATCTCAGTCTACAGACATAACATATATGATGTGATCATGTGAATAGAGATAATAATAACATCTCATGTCGGGTCAATCCAGCCCCATGTCATACATGTGCCCATATTATTAGTTCGACAATTTTGTCTATGACTTATGAAACCTAGTCATCAACTAATACATGTGCTGATCTAATATTCACGTGTGTTCTCACACAAACTCTGATTCGGACAACTTAAGAATAACCATACAAGTAAAAGAGCTTCACAAACAATTCACATAATTGCCAATCGATACAAGTTGTATTTAATGGATATTTATTGAACACATAATATATATCATGGATATAATCGCAATATCATCATCTCTATAATTACCTCTAGGGCATCTTCCCAACACATGCATGATGCATCCTTTTGCCTGAGGCGTAGCTTGATAAGAATCAAAATAGTATTTGATTCATTGTGTCATTATTTCTGCTGTTGTTTGTGCATTTCTTATTTTTCAATCATATATGCTTATATTGCTTACAGGTTGCAGTAACACTTGTCAATATTTCCCCATATGCAGATGTTGACCATGATTACAACTGTTGATGACCTTAATTATCCTGAGAAAACTGAGACTTATTACATTGTGAATGCTCCATATGTTTTCTCAGCATGTTGGAAGGTCAGTGTACCTGTTTAAAAATTCATAAGATGCCTGGCTATCATGTTGTATATACATTTGTTATTTTATTTGCTCTCTTTTGGTTTCATATTTTCTTTCTCACACATTCATTTTTTTTATAGTTCATTAAATCAATTAATGTTTTGTTTATTCATGGCCAGGTTGTGAAGCCACTTTTACAAGAAAGAACTAAAAAGAAGATCCAAGTCCTGTATGCCTCTGGGAGGGACGAGTTACTGAAGGTAAAGATTCTTAATTTACTTCCCTTCAATTTGGAAGCAGTATCTGTTTTTCTGCCATAAGTTCCCATTGGCGTGTTTTAGATCCCTGTTCGAAATGTTGAGCTTTAACAAGAACCTTGAATTGATTATGTTAGCATCAGAAAAAAGTTGTTGCTAACCATTCTGCTCTGGAGCTTATAGGTGCCTCTGGCTTAACAAGTACTGGAAACAACTTTGCATCTTTCTTTAGATTTTGGGCTGCAGTTAGCCATTGTTCATTATTACATCATCACTATCCACGGCAAAGCTTGTTCTAAAACTGACACCAGTAGTGATGAGTGAGTTCGATGGCTAGTGCTTTCCTAGTTTCTAGTGATCTCCAGATCAAGAGTCTTCCATCATTTGATTTGCATGTTTTTGACTGACAATGTTGATGGTCATCCACAGGTTATGGACTCCGAGTCACTTCCGCACTTTTGCAAAAGAGAAGGATCAGGCTCATCCAGGGACTCTTTAGATGGAGTAGATTGCTACTCGTACGATCACCCTTTTCACCAGCAGCTGTACAACTACATGAAGCAGCAATCTCTGAACCAGTACTCTGCTGGTCCCAGAAAACAAGGCTCAGTCCATGTGGATGTGCCTTCACCTGGCCTCGAGGAGGTCAAGATTGCGGAGACAATTAAAGCAGAGCTCCAAAATTTGAGGGGAAGCAACGGTCTCACTCATTCATTCAACAGCATACAGATCGAGGGTCCATGAGGGCGCCAAGCTTGAGAAGGGGCCGCGCCTGAGACAGTGGTCCAAAGAGAAGCTCTGGTTATCTTGTCCCCAGGAACCTATGCTGTGGTGGTAATAGTGCCTCTTGCTTGCAATTATTGGCTGCTGGCTTGATCAGGGCGAATACAGAGCGTAGTAGAGAACGGGATTCTAATAACTGTATCCAAGATTGTTATGGTTTTCTAATTAACCTAGTGACTAGACTAGTGAGTATGTATTCTCATGCTTACGGCATGGAAATGTGATGTTTCCAACAAGGAAAGCTATTGGCTTGTACTATCTGTGTATGCATGTATATGTAAGGAGACTTGCTATATATGACGGCCAACTGGATGGAGTTGTATATGTAAGGAGACTTGTACTCCCTTCTAATCACTTAGGCACCGTTAGGTTCCCAGGGAATGATGCCCCGGAACCATTTCTATAAGAAATCGTTGTGTAATTTATATAGCAAGTCTTCACCAGGAATAATTTGTCACACCTCACCTAGGCCATCCAAGTGTGGCCCATCTTGCAAGGACGAGTAAAAGGGCCCGTAAGAAGAATACCAGGATCGAGATTAAAAGGGCCTGTAAGAAGAATACTAGGATCCATGGGCCTGACTGGGCATGTAATCGATGCGAGCTAGCTAAAAGGGAGTAGATAAGGAGAGCTGAGCTTGGAGATACATGATATCAAACTATCTGTAAACATATTACTATTACTGCTAAAACTTGACCGACCCTCGTTGGTTGGCGGACATATTCTTCCCCAAGTTCTTCTCGATTCAGTGATCTAGATCACGGAACACTAATATAGCTAGTATCAAAGCTTGAGATCCTCATCATCGGCGCGTTGTTCGATGAAATGCTCAAGAGGATGGAAGAACAAGATAAGCGCTCGACTGTCAGCGGTGGGAGCGCCTGGAGAAGCGCTTCGAAGACGCCACCGTCGACCTGCAGGAGCACGAGGTTGTGGACGCCTGCATCACTTCGCTGGAGGATCTCACCTCCGCCCAATATACCACCGCCGTCGTCTCCGACAATTGGGGAGCCCGTTTTGACTCGCGCATCGATGACCTGGAACAGCGAATGGCGGACCTCGAGCTGATTTGCTTGGCGGAGATCTGTGACGATCGTGACGACAACGTGGAAGCGCTCGAAGGAGTCGTCGGGGATCTACAGACATGGCGAACGGAGATCAAGAGCCGCATCGACGACATCCACTACGATCTTCATTGCCACCTCCCCAGGTCCGCAGCAATGCTGCCGCAACAACCTCCGCTGATGGCGCGTCGAGAGTCAGCCGCCGCCTATGGATCGGTCACGACCATAGCGCCGTCCCCGACCAATGGTATGCTTAACCACCCCGTTCCCGATTTCGTTTTTCCACAATACAATCCTTACCCACCTCCCCAGTCACCAACCCCAACGTAGATGCTTCCTAACCCACCACCCCACCCAGCGCCTCCCCATCACCTACCCAATGTTGGCATTTCTAAACGTAGTCACTGGGAGTAGGCAGAGAGCCTACCCCAGCCACTGCGCCAGAAATGCTTGTGTGTCGATTTTACTTAGAGACATCACTAAAGTATAGTAGTGTCACTAGTATTGACCTTGATAGTTCCTTGATCTCTTTTAGATATTAATCCGCAAGCGCACGGAGCTATCGTTTGTAGCATTTCACCCGGTGAGTATTCGGGTATCGTTATTTATATTTTCCCAAAGGAAGGCATTTGATTAAGAATATGATATGATCATGAATAGTAGTACTATGCAAATTAACCAGCTGTTCATGCAGGGGTAAGGATTAATAGTAGAGATAGTGGACACACAAATAAGCTCATCTTAAATGAAAAATAAAAGAGAAACTAATAAAATAAGATTTCTAGATGAGCAGGCATTAATCAAGTATAGTCATGTTACAGTTAGTTAATTGTCGAGGGTGTCAATAAGGGGTACCCCAACAAACATTAATAACGGAAGAATCCAAAGACAAATCGAGGTTCAGGCCCGACAATCCAGTATAAACACAAGCTCATCAAAGTCGCAGCTCGACCCACAGCATGATATCGACCCTAGCCCGAATACGGAAATACGGTCAAGCAAACGATCCGGGGCTCGATAGTCGACAACCGTCGATTACGGAAAGGGCGTCGAGCGAATCGACAAGCCTCGAGCGCAAAGACGTTCCCCCGCTGCCTGTCACGGGTACGGAAGCCAGGGTATTTAATGCGACTGCCATGCTCCCACCTAACCCGATAATCATGGGAAGCGTGATAAGGCAACGTGCACCCGTCAAATCCCCACTTTTTCTAGCTTTATCCTCAACATTGGAGAAAAGTACAAACTGGTACAGTGCGACAGGCGTAATATCCCATGACGACACCTCTCGAGACGTTCTAGGTCAGCGCTCTACATAACAAAGCAGTCTGGACCGCCTGACCCTCGAACAGGCACGCTCCTTCCTAGGGAAGGATCGAGCGATAGAAGTCAGCGCTTCAACCACTCCAGACATGACCTGTCACGACATACAAGCGTGCTCGTGCTCAAGCTAATACCAGACGTTGTACAGGAGATAAGCTCAAGGAACACACGCGCCATCATTACCAAAGTACCATGTAACAAGACGGCTCGAGACCACGCCGGTACGGAGGCCTCGAGTAAGTCAGCGCCATGCCCCTATCGAGGTCTACTCAAACACCTATACCCTGTAACCTAGGCCTCCCCTTGGAACTATAAAAGGGGACGCTAGGGACGATATCAAGAGAGCGATAAATAGAACATGATTCACACATCCCCACAACCGGCTAGGACTTAGAACCCTCTGCTACATTCACTTGTATTCGCCCCTGTACAAGCACTTAGGTGCAAGACAATACACACTCTCCCCCCGCTGGACGTAGGGCCTTCTTTTGCTCGAACCAGAATAAATCCTTGTGTCACTCTTGCATAACCATCCGGGAAAGGGAGCACGCACACAAATTTACTCGTTGGTGTTACCCCCCGGGGTCAAAACACCAACAGTTGGTGCGCCAGGTAGGGGCCCTGCGTGTTACTATCAATTCCCATCTTTTTTTGGATGGCTACCCATGTCTCGTCGATCCCTTGCTCCACAGTGATCTGGTTCGGGAGCCCTGAGTTCATGTCCACTGGCTTCGGCTACGACATGATCCTGCTCTCAGTCAAAGGACCGAGAGGGGCTCGCATCATGCCAGCACGATCAAAGGCCCCACGACGGCCTCACCACCACGCTTCCCTGCCCAAGAGGAGGCGAGCTCAGCATCACCACCGCCCCACCACTGCTACACGATCGTCGCCCCGTGCAGGACGGGCAACGATGGAAAAGCCGATAGCTCCACGCATCAAGATAGCAGACACGACAGCCAGTTAGCAGAGCGACCACGCGACGTCACCAAGGGACAGCTTACCCCGTGCCCCGTCGCCACCATCTGCCCTGCTGCCACACGGTCTGTTCGTCACAAGACGGATGCTTCCATTTGGCTTGGACAACGTCGCAACATCGCTCGCCAAGACAATATGTCCAGGCGCCAGCGCGTGCGCGGAGCGGCCACTGGCCCTCCCACGCGATACGGAGATACGGCAGCAAACTCAGCGGGAGGCTGAGTGTCCAGGTTTTCCCCAGATACACAGGCCTCGAAGCTTGGACCGGGGCGGTACACCCTTACCACGCTCAGGCAGCAGCTAGCGGATGAGTGGCGCGGATCCTTCTACACCGCTGAGCCAGACACCGACTCTGAGTCCGACAGCAATGACCCTACGAGGGAGTGTTTCAACGTCGACGGGGCCATGGCTACTACGGACGACACGGAGGACACCGTCGCCGGTGCACGAGCTCCCGCAGCAGGGGGAGATCCTAGGACACCTAGGAACGACGGGCAGGCGGACCGGCCACCTCAAGACGAAAAGGCCGCGCAACTTGCGCAGCTACGAGAGCTGAAAGCTAAGCTCGACGAGGACCGAGAACGCCTCAGCCAGCTAGAGCGGGCCCTCGAGCGATACCAACCGCACCCGCACAGCGGAGGCGCACGCGGACGCGCTCAAGACGTGTACCGACAGATCGTTGGAGATGAGGAGCCTGAACCGCTCATCAGCCGTTTCCCTCGAGCTGGTCAGAATATCGTGGCGGCAACCATGTTGCTACGCAACATGCCTGAGCCCTCAAACTCCCAGGCGTGACACATTCGGGACGAGGTGCAAGGTTTGCTCCACGTTGTTGATATTTGGGAACGCAATAAGGAATTGATCCGCAAGCGCACGGATATCGGTGAGCACTTCACCCGGGAGGTTATCCAGAGTATTGTATTTATTTTTTTACCACTAGGAGAAAGAGTGCATCTGACTAACCTAGTCTATTACTACTAACCTTTAGGCTACAAAGAATGTTTCTCGATGTGAGTGATAAATAGAGAAGACTACAACCGTAATCTCTTTCTAACCTTGGTAAGGATGATCTACTGTTCTATTAGGGAGGCTAACGGAATCTAGACACCACAAAGGATGTTCAACCCGCACCTATAAACCCTATCCTTCCTGATAACGAGATATGGTCTGCAAAGGTAACTCGGAAATGTCACGTTCCTCGCTGCTACCACGGTCTAGCTAGTCAGGGAATATCTATGAGTATCCTAGCCCAAACACCACGTCTACACTAGAGATGATTACTCTAAACTCAACGCGAAGAGATTAAAGTAAACTCATAAACCAAAGAACAATAAAACAAGAACTTACTAGAATTTAGAAGTCAAAATACTGAAGAATCCTAGGAGCAAGCTTCGGGTGAGGAGAACTTGATCCCGCAGGTACAACCTCGGAGTAGACACCGACAGGCCGGGCTTCCTCCGATCTACACCTCCACTCTATCTCTCTCAATCTAGTAGAAACTAGAAGATCTAATTCTACTCACATTGGATGCTAAGCCGAAAAGAAATTTTATTTAGAGGAGAGGTATTCCTTCGAGGGCTCCTCTCAACTCTATGATGAACTTGTCTCCTCCAGGGGCCAGGGGGTCTGGTTTTATAGTCACCTCAAGTGAACGTGAGCCATTGGATCAAACCGACATTGATTGAACAGTTATCCTTGATCCTTTAGGTCAGTGGAGCTTGGTCCGTGAAAAGAGTCCCGATTGGAGTCCAAGAGGGGGCGGGCGCCCTGGTCCTCAGGGCGGGTGCCCTGGGCCAGGCCCCGTTCGGCCTCTGCTTTGTTCCCGTAGCTTCTGGAGTCTTCTAGATGGTAGAAAATTGCGCGGTGCATTGATATCTCTATGTAATCCCGACATGTGAGCCTTTCTTCCTTATTTTTTGATAACCCGCTGCAGAAACAGATAAACAACAAAACTCGTGGAATTCTGTCAGATCAAACCCTAATTCTAGGTGTTGTTTGCACATTGGTCCTTTCTCTTATTTATTTGATAATTAAAATTGATACTTAAGAACCGTCAACAAATACCCCCATACTTAGGCTTTTACTCGTCCTCGAGAAAAGGATGGTTAAGAAAAATAACTGGGGTAAAACATTTTAAAACATTCTCTTCATACCTGCAGGGTGTTAAAATCCACTGTGTACTGTAGTCAGGGAAATATATGGTCGAGAGTAAAGATCCTTTCTTCCTTTTAATCCTGTTACTTGGAGTTTTTGTATATTTTTGAAAAGAAATTTAGCATATCTTTTATCCTCATAGGTTCTCTCAGATCACTCATTATTTTTGTATATCTTACTGAGGTTGTTTTAATTTGCAAAAATTCTCAAGCATACTTACCTTGCATTTATTGCCTGATCAAAACGGGATCCGAGGAGTTGAATGTCATACTCTTAGATCAAAGACTTTGCAAATTAAAACTTGTCAACTCTTGCTGGCATATTGCTTATTAGAGGGACCATGGGCTATCATTTTCTTTCTTTTCTCTCTCTTTTTTTAAGTGGATACCGAGGTACCCCTAATTCTACTGCTGGACACTTGTCCATTTTTTTCTGCGAGGTTATCGAGCACTCGCTCCTTTTTATTTCCTCGAATTATTCATATTTTTGCATAGCCCATGCCTCTAATGCAATAATACTTCGGAAGAGTGAATCTTTCTTAATAATTGTCTTGATCTTAGGAGCATGATAAATCTCTCAACAAGGGTCTAACTCATTTTGAACAAACTCAATACAGAGTAGATAGCTTTTATAATCATAATTAATATTTTCAGTTTTATCAGGCATATAAAACACTGAGGATGGTAGCTAGAGTTTTTGAAGAAATTCTCCAAGTAGCAATGATATCAAAAATAAGAAACTCATACTCTACCATCTTACATTCCACAATGACTTAAGTAACACAGGGTTTTAAAATGATTTTTCAATAATTGCAAGTTTCAGGAAATATCACAGAGTGAGATTAATCATGATTAGAAACATTTTAATCTTTTTAATTTATCATGTCGGAGGTAATATTCTGCATAATCTAAGATATATATGTGTATATGTAAAGTGTGCAGAGTATGTAACTGAATCGTGGAGTGGTGTAGTCAAAGTGTGTGGGGGTATAAACTCCTATACCCTTACGGCTAGACTTGGGCCAGGAGGCTTGGCCCATTACGAGACGAGTTCAAGTCTTGATCCGACAGCCTGGAGTTTCGCGCAAGGAAACAGGATGTGGAGATCAAGCAAGATTCTAGTCGGTTAGAATAGGAATTGATATCGAATTATCCATGGCAATTGTAACCGACTAGGATTAGTTTCAGATCTGTAACCCTGCCCTCCAAACTATATAAGGAGGGGCAAGGGACCCCCCTAGGGGACATCATATTCTCTCAACACAAATCAATACAACCAGACGCAGGACGTAGGTATTACGCCAACTCGGCGGCCGAACCTGGATAAAAAGCTTGTCCGTGTCTTGCGTCACCATCGAGTTCGTAGTTTGCACACGGTCTACCGATAAACTACTACCGTGGGTATACCCCAAGGTAGACTGCCGACCAGCTTTCGTCGACAAAGTGTGTTTGGCATGTCGAGGGATCTCCCCCATACTTGTTTTCTGCTTTCTTGCACAAAAATAAAGTAGAGACACACAAGACATAATAATAATAATACTCTTTATTAATCTTGAGGCATTTATTACAAATGACTAGTAGCAAACTGACGATAATAGTAAATTTAAACTGAATTTAAAGATAAATAACTAAGATGCATTGCCTCAAGATCTAATCTAGATAACTTAGTGGCGCTCTAACTCCTTGATCTTCTTATTGGCACTAGCAAGATCATGCCTAAGGCCTAGTATAACGGTGTTGTGGTTAGAGAGCTGCCTAGTGATGGAATTAACCGAGGACTGGAGGTCTATGATAACTCTGTCTAGCCTGCGAACGTCCTCATCAATATCTACTATAGTCTTGCGACGCTTAGGAGGTGTCTCAAAAGCATTGAGAGCGTGCTTCGGGGCTGCCTTTGGAGGGATGAAACGGACTTTGGCTGCTCTAATCCCTTCAAAGTAAGGTCTCTCCTCCTCCGTAGTGTAGCGGATGCTGCTGATCTCGCCGCTCCGGTTGGTCTTGACTCCAACAACCCTCTCATTGGGTCTAGGTGGAAGGATCCTCGTGCCGGTTGGCACCTTGATGGTGGTCTCCTTCTTGGATGATGGTCCCTTGAGAAGTAGGGGTTGTGGTGGTGCGGTGAGAACTGGTTGAGCATGATAGGATTGGGCGGAGCTGCGTTGGCGTAATGGCATGGCTTCTAGCTGTCGCTCTGTGTTGGCCGGGACGAGAGCACGGGCGTCGGGGTCTTCCTCAGGCTTCATGTTGAGGTCGAAGGGGACGACTTCCCAATCATCGTGGAACTTTTCGGCCATTGGAGCAGCGAGGGACTAAACAAGCTCTAATTGAAGAAGAAGAGAAGGCTTGGTGTATTGGTGTTTGAAAACTGACGTCAGGGGTCTGTTTATATAGGGGTCAAAAAGTGCCTCTAGGGGTTGTTTGGGTTGCTCCCGTCGATGTGCGTGAGAAACTTTCCATCTGAGGGATTATTTGGATTACCATAAGTGTGTTTTCCATAACGGAGGAACTCGGACCGAGAGGGGTCAGGAGCTGGGCGCCCGCCCACTTGATCAGGGCGCCTGCCCTGTGTCTGGCCCCTTGTGGGCCCGCTTCCTCGAGCGTGTTTCTAGATGTAAAACTAATTAGGAAAATATATGTATGACCCAAAAACGTCAGATTAAAAAGATCGGGCTCTAATTCTCCATTGGAAGGTAAAAATGGACTACGTCTATTTCTTCTAATTCTTTATTGGGCTCTAAAAATAATTTAAGATGTTGACCATTTACCTTGAATAACGTACCTTCGTCATTTTGAAGTGTGATAGCTCCGTGGGATGATGAATTGATTACCTTGAATGGTCCTTCCCATTTACTCCGGAGTTTTCCATGCCCGAAAAGCTTCACCCTGGAATTAAAAAGTAATACCTTATCTCTGGGTGCGAACTCCTTCTTGGTCCTCTTGTCATGCCACCTTTTGACTCTTTCTTTATAGATCTTCGAATTGTGATATGCTTTCTCTCGCCATTCTTCCAATTCTGATAGTTGCATTCTTCTATGATCTCCAGCGACATCTAGGTCCATATTCCATCTCCTTATGGCCCAGTGTGCTTTGAACTCTAGTTCAACAGGTAGGTGGCAAGTCTTCCCGTACACCAATTGGTATGGGGACATTCCACTTGGAGTCTTGTATGCTGTCCGGTATGCCCAGAGTGCATCAGGTAACTTGTCTTTCCATGTCGTTCCCATTTCATTCACTGTCTTCTGAAGAATATTTTTGATTTGCTTGTTGGAAGTCTCTGCTTGGCCACTTGTCTGAGGATGGTAGGGGGTAGTGACGTTGTGATGGATTCCATGTTTTGATAGATATTGCTTGAAGTGTGCTCCTCCATCACTTATCACTACTCTAGGAACTCAAAATCTTGGAAATATAACTTCTTCAAACATCCTCTTTGAACTGATGTTGTCGACATGCTTGCAAGGTAATGCCTCTACCCACTTGGAGACGTAGTCAACTGCCACCAAGATATACTCACACTTCTTTGATGGGGGAAATGGACCCATGTAGTCTATTCTCCAAACATCAAAAAGCTCAATCTGAAGGTTGTTAGTGAGTGGCATGGCATCCCTTGTATTTATGTTTCCGTGCCTTTGACATGGCCCACATCTTCTGATATATTGCTTTGTGTCTTCATACATTGTAGGCCAGTAGAATCCACACTGCCAGATCTTTGAATGTGTACGGAATGCTCCATAATGACCTCCATATGGTGATGAATGGCATCTCGATGATCTTCCATCCTTCCTCAGTGGTCACACATCTCCTGAGTAAGCCATCAGAGCATACTCGGAAGAGGTATGGCTCATCCCATATATGTGAACGACTTTCTTGAATAAGCTTCTTCTTGTTTGCTCCTGGTGGTACATACCCTGAAACCATAAAATTAACAATATCTGCATACCAGGGGTCAGACCTGTTAATCCCGTAGAGCATGTCGTCCCAGAGTGAATCATTGATGGGGGTTTCCTGTGGACTCTTAAAATACATTCTAGACAAGTGATCAGCAACAGAATTTTCTATTCCCTTTTTATCTTTTATTTCTAAGTCAAATTCTTGGAGTAATAAGATCCATCTAATCAGGCGAGGTTTATCATCTTTTTTAGTGAGCAAATATTTTAGTGCAGCATGATCAGTGTAAACAATTATTTTAGCTCCAACTAAATAAGATCTAAATTTATCAATGGCAAAGACAACAGCCAGAAGCTCTTTTTCAGTGGTTGCATAATTAAGTTGAGCTCCTGTCAAAGTTTTACTGGCATAAGCAATTGCATGATGCTTCTTATTTTTAGTTTGTCCCAAAACTGCCCCCACAGCATAATCACTAGCACCACACATAATTTCAAAAGGCAACGACCAATCAGGGGGTTGAATGATTGGTGCAGAGATGAGTGCTTTCTTTAATAAATTGAAAGATGTTAGACAAGCATCATCAAATTCGAAAGGAGCATCCTTGGCTAGCTTAAGAGTAAGTGGTCTAACAATGAATGAAAAATCTTTTATGAATCTACGATAAAAACCAGCATGGCCAAGAAAGCTTCGAATTCCTTTTATATTCACAGGTGGAGGTAGTTGTTCAATTACTTCAATTTTAGCTCTGTCTACCTCAATACCTCTTTCAGACACTAGGTGTCCTAGCACTATTCATTCCCTAACCATGAAATGGCATTTTTCCCAATTAAGGACTAAGTGCTTTTCTTCACATCTTTGCAAAACCTTGTCTAAGTTTTCAAGACAACTATCAAAAGTTTTTCCATAAACAGAGAAATCATCCATGAAAACTTCCATAATCTCTTCAATCATATCAGAAAATATAGACATCATGCATCTTTGAAAAGAGGCTGGTGCATTACATAACCCAAAAGACATTCTACGGTAAGCATAAGTTCCATATGGGCATGTAAAAGTGGTTTTGCTTTGATCATCAGGATGGATCGGGATCTGGTGATACCCTGAATATCCATCTAAGAAACAGAAGAGCGAATGGTTCGCTAATTGCTCTAACATCTCATCTATGAGAGGTAAAGGAAAATGATCCTTTCTCGTGGCTTTGTTCAGTTTTCTATAATCTATGCACATCCGCCACCCAGTGACGGTGCGTTGCGGAATTAGCTCGTTCTTTTCATTCATAATGACAGTCATGCCTCCCTTTTTAGGCACAACTTGAACTAGGCTCACCCACTCACTATGCGGCACAGGATATATAATCCCTGCATGCAGCAACTTTATAATTTCCTTTTTAACTACCTCTCTCATAGTGTTGTTAAGTCTACGTTGGGGCTCTCGAGAAGGTGAAACAGAAGGATCTGTTGGAATACGATGGGTACAAATCATAGGACTGATTCCTGTAAGATCTTGGAGTGAGTAGCCAAAAACCGAGTGATGTTTCTCAAGAATGGTCATCAATCGCAGAGTTTGCTCCTGAGTGAGTTTATCACTAATGATCACAGGAAACTCTGGATTATTGTTTAAGAAAGCATAGATAAGACCGGGTGGTAAAGTTTTAAGCTCTATGGGAGGTCTAGGTGTTTCTGCAATCTCGTCTAAGGTTTCAGGTTCAGAAGGTTCAGCTTCTTCTTCTGTGAAGAGAGGAGTTTCATCTTCTAAGTCTGGTTCATCTAAAAGCTCGAGAGATGCAGCCTTTACCTCCTCCATAGGATCAGGCAAAAGATAAGACTCGGCCTTATTATTCAAAGAGTGTGAAATTGTTATGGGAAATTTAAAAGTTTTCACAAAAGAAATGTGTAGCTTTCCAGTATGACCTTCATAAAGGAGTCTTCTAAAAGGTTGTCCTATCAACAGGTCGAAGTCCCATGTATCAAAGATATAGAAGTTCAAATGAACCATGGAGCCTTCTACCGTAAGAGGTAGGACATTAATAATTCCAAGACTGGGGACTAGTCGTCCCGAAGATTCCTTTATGACCTTTGTTGTGGGGGTTAAGACAAGATTTTTAAATAATTTAAGTGCAAAAGATTCAGACATTATGTTGATCCCCACAACAGGATTATAGAGAGCATCAAATCGATCAGAATCATAAGCACAACGTATAGTTATAGAGGGTGTGTCCAAACGGATCACATCAGAGGAAAGCTCTGATTCCTCCAACCACTCGCTACTCATGACTGCGATAAGCTCTCTCAATTGAATTCAGTTGGTAAACAAATGCCAAGATGGCCGTTTTGGGGTCTGTTAGTAGAATGGTAGTTTGAAATGTTTCCAAAATCGGCAAAAAGATCAGATTCTATATCCAGCATGAAGTCCGGTGGTGGAATTTCTTCCTTTTGTGCCTCAGAACTTGGGATAGCTAAAGTAGATGGAGAATTTGGCAGAGTGTCTACTTCGGCTTCGTGGGTTTCATCATGAAGGGTATTATCCATCTCAGCTTCTAGGATTCTATCTAAGATCACTCTAGCTTCATCAGTAGGGATGCGAAAGAAAGAACCTCAAGACATTGTATGTAGCATTTGTTTATGATCTTTCTGAAGACCTCGAAAAAAGTGAAATAAAAGAACAGGGTCTTCAAGATTAAGGTTTGGACCAGACTCTAAAAGATCAGAAAAACATTTCTAGGATTTTCCCAAAGTTTCATTATCTTTTTGTTTAAAAGATAGGACTTTGAGTCTAAGGTCGCCGATTCGGTCGAGGGAATAAAAATCTAGGCAAAAGTTGGCTCGTAAAGCTCCCCATTCACCTCGCTGTTGACTTACCTTCTGATTATACCATTGTCTAGCCTCTCCCCTTAAAGAAAAAGGAAAAAGCTTCCAACGTAAAGTTTTATCAGAAATGCCTTCAATGTGAAGACAGTCACATGTATGCTCAAAATCTCTAATATGAAGGTAAGGGTTTTCGTCTTCCTTTCCCGAAAAAGATAGGTTTTGAATCATGGCAATCAACCTAGAACTTAACCTATACTGGGATGTTTGGATAGGCTGTGATGACTCCCATGGTAAAAGGTCAGTTACTGAAGGGATTGCAGATTCATGGATCGATTTAGAATTTTGGTTTTCCATAAGGTAAGAGTAAAGAAAATAAATAAAGAATATAAAAGATAAGAAAAGATAAAAGTATAGATACAAGCTAGTAGTAAGACTCAAGGTTATCTCAGCAAACCGTCTTTCTCCCAGGCAACGGCGCCAGAAATGCTTGTTGATATTTGGGAACACAATAAGGAATTGATCCGCAAGCGCACGGATATCGGTGAGTACTTCACCCGGGAGGTTATCCAGAGTATCGTATTTATTTTTTTACCACTAGGAGAAAGAGTGCATCTGACTAACCTGGTCTATTACTACTAACCTTTAGGCTACAAAGAATGTTTCTCGATGTGAGTGATAAATAGAGAAGACTACAACCGTAATCTCTTTCTAACCTTGGTAAGGATGATCTACTGTTCTACTGGGGAGGCTAACGGAATCTAGACACCACAAAGGATGTTCAACCCGCACCTATAAACCCTATCCTTCCTGCTAACGAGATATGGTCTGCAAAGGTAACTCGGAAATGTCACGTTCCTCGCTACTACCACGGTCTAGCTAGTCAGGGAATATGTATGAGTATCCTAGCCCAAACACCACGTCTACGCTAGAGATGATTACTCTAAACTCTACGCGAATAGATTAAAGTAAACTCATAAACCAAAGAACAATAAAACAAGAACTTACTAGAATTTAGAAGTCAAAATACTGAAGAATCCTAGGAGCAAGCTTCGGGTTAGGAGAACTTGATCCCGCAGGTATAACCTCGGAGTAGACACCGACAGGCCGGGCTTCCTCCGATCTACACCTCCACTCTATCTCTCTCAATCTAGTAGAAACTAGAAGATCTAATTCTACTCACATTGGATGCTAAGCCTAAAAGAAATTTTATTTAGAGGAGAGGTATTCCTTCGAGGGCTCCTCTCAACTCTATGATGAACTTGTCTAGTCCAGGGGCCAGGGGGTCTGGTTTTATAGTCACCTCAAGTGAACGTGAGCCATTGGATCAAACCGACATTGATTGGACGGTTATCCTTGATCCTTTAGGTCGGTGGAGCTTGGTCCGCAAAAAGAGTCCCGATTGGAGTCCAAGAGGGGGCGGGCGCCCTGGTCCTCAGGGCGGGTGCCCTGGGCCAGGCCCCGTTCGGCCTCCGCCTTGTTCCCGTGGCTTGTGGAGTCTTCTAGATGGTAGAAAATTGCACGGTGCATTGATATCTCTATGTAATCCCAACATGTGGGCCTTTCTTCCTTATTTCCTGATAACCCCCTACAAAAACAGATAAACAACAAAACTCGTGGAATTCTGTCAGATCAAACCCTAATTCTAGGTGTTGTTTGCACATTGGTCCTTTCTCTTGTTTATTTGATAATTAAAATTGATACTTAAGAACCGTCAACACACGTGGCGGTAGCTCAGCAAGCAGAGAGCTCAGCCTCTCGACGTCGAGGGGCAGCCACAGAAAAGTGCCCCGAGCCAGCTCGAAACAAGAGGTAGGTGTCTATCCACCAAGAACCGCCACCTCGAGGCAAGAAAATGGTGCCGACCCAGGAGCGCCTCGTCGACAATCGAGAGCCTCGCGACGCTCGACGCGACATCAACGAGCATCGACGTCGCAAACACGGTAACACTGAGGAACGGGGCTACAGCGCCCACCGTGGTGGACGCTACAATAGCGACGAGGACCGGATGGCTCCAGAGCTGCCGGGCCCTCAAGTCTTTAGTAGGGCAATTCACAGCACGCCACTGTCGAGCCCGTTCCGATCCCCGACCAGCATCGCCAAATACAACGGTGAAACTAAGCCAGAACTATGGCTAGCGGATTTCCAGCTGGCATGCCAGCTAGGAAGTGCTCGAAGAGATGATCGAGCCATCATCTGGCAACTTCCACTTTTCCTCTCCGACACTGCTCGCAGGTGGCTCGAGGAACTTCTGGCCAACCAAATCCACGACTGGACCGATTTGGTCCAGGTGTTCGAGGGAAACTTCAAGGGGACCTACATCCACCCCGGTAATTCATGGGACCTCAGCAAGTGCAAGCAGAAATCTGGAGAGAAATCTGGAGAATCTCTCCGAGAGTACGCTCGACGTTTCTCCAAGCAACACATGGAGCTCCCGCACATCCCCGACCATGACGTCATCCTGGCATTTGTCTCAGGCACCACCTGTAAGGATTTGGTGCGGGAATTAGGCTAGAATCATCCGCAGACCATCGATGAGCTGATGGACATAGTGGAAAACTATGCCGCCGGCGAGGAGGCGGTCGGCGCTTTCTTCAGGCACGAGAACGACAAGGGGAAGGCACCAGCTGACGACGACAAAGGTCCCAGCAGGGGGCCCAAAAAGAGCAACAAGAAGAAGAAGAAAGCACAACAAAACAAGCGTGAGGCCCTCGATGATGATTTCGTCGCTGCGGTCGAGCACAAAAAGCCTCGAGGCCCCCCAGAGGGGGCAGTCTTTGACAGGATGCTGAAGGAGCCCTGCCATTACCATAAGGGAGGGGCCAACCACAAGCTCGAGGATTGCCGTATGCTAAAGAAATACTTTGACGGCCTGGGGCTGAAGAGGGACGACGGGCGAAAGGACAAGAGCGATGACAAGGGCGAAAGCAAGGATGACGAGGGATTCCCTGCCATCCACAACTGCTATATGATCTATGGTGGTCCCTCGACGCAGCTCACCTCACGACAGCCCAAGAGGGAGCACCGAGAGGTTTTCGCGGCAAGGATGGCGGTGCCACAATACCACAACTGGTCGAGCACCCCCATCACCTATGATCGTGATGACCACCCTGACAGGGTCGTCGCTCCCGGCATCTACCCGCTTGTCGTCGACCCCATCATCGTCAACGCTCGACTCTCGAAGGTGCTGATGGATGGCGGCAGCAGCCTCAACATGATCTATCTCGAGACCTTGACCTCCTAGGCATCGAGAGAGCATAGCTCCAGCCTAGCACGGGCGGTTTCCACGGCGTCGTACCGGGGAAGAAAGCGTTGCTAGTAGGTCAAATCGACCTACCGGTCTGTTTTGGCACGGCGGCCAACTTTAGAAACGAGACCCTCACTTTCGAAGTGGTGGGTTTCTGAGGCACCTATCACCAACTACACTTACCTCAAGCTGAAGATGCCTGGGCCCAAGGGAGTCATCACTGTCAGCTTCTCTTACGAGCACACTCAAGAATGCGATGTCGAGTGCGTCAAGTATGGGGAGGCGGTCGAGAACACCATTGAGCTTGACTCAAGGCTCGAGGCCCTCGCTGCTGAGGCTCTAGAGCCAATGCGCCACGCGGGCAGTTTTGAGCCGGCAGAAGGCACAAAGAAGATCCCGCTCGACCCCGACAACTCCGATGGCAAGGTGCTGACGATCAGCGCCAACCTCGACCCCAAATACGAAGCTGTGCTCGTCGACTTTCTCCGTGCAAATGCCGACATGTTTGCATGGAGTCCCTCGGACATGCCTGGCATACCGAGGGAGGTCGCCGAGCACTCCTTGGAGATTCGAGCCAGTTCCAAGCTAGTGAATCAACGCCTGCGCCGCTTCGACGAGGAGAAGCGCAAGATCATTGGTGAGGAGGTCCACAAGCTTTTGACGGCTGGATTTATCAAGGAGGTTCATCACCCCGACTGGTTAGCAAATCCTGTGTTAGTTAAGAAAAAGAATGGGAAAATTAGGATGTGTGTCAACTATACCAGTTTAAATAAAGCATGTCCAAAAGTTCCATTTCATTTACCATGTACTGATCAAATTGTCGACTATACCGATCCGATCCTAGTAGCCCCTCGACCCGCGAAACCTCTGCTCCTCTATGTTGCGGCAACGACCCAGGTCATTAGCGCGGCTGTGGTAGTCGAAAGACCAGAAGAAGGGCACGCGCTACCAGTCCAGCGGCCGGTCTACTTCATTAGCAAGGTGCTCTCAGAAACAAAGGTACGATACCCCTAGATTCAAAAGCTAATCTATGCTGTGATTCTCGCTTGACGCAAGCTGCAGCACTACTTTCTCGTCCATCCGATCACGGTAGTCTCGTCCTTTCCGCTGGGCGAAATCATCCAAAATCAAAAGGCCACTGGGAGGATCACCAAATGGTGGGTTGAGCTCATGGGGGAGGCCCTCACATATGCGCCTCGCAAAGCCATCAAGTCCCAAGCGCTAGCGGACTTCATCATAGAATGGATGGACATTCAGCTCCCCCCTACTCAGTTCCAGGCGGAACTCTAGACAATGTAATTCGATGGGTCACTCATGAAGACGGGGGCTGGAGCAGGCTTGCTATTCATTTGACCTCTTGGCATCCACATGAGGTATGTCATCCGAATACATTTTGCTGCATCTAACAATGTCATAGAATACGAGGACCTCGTCAACGGGTTAAGGATCGCTATCGAGCTCGGGGTCTGATGCCTCGATGTTCGAGGCGATTCTCAGCTGGTCATCGATGTTGGCATTTCTTAGCGTCACTACTAAAAATAGACCATAGATCCATCCTTAGCAATGGCACCAGAAATGTCGGGTGTTGGCATACCGTAACTATCGTTACATCAGAGAGATAACCCAAGGCAACTCGAGGGCGCCGGCCTTAGCAGTGCAGTCTGGTAACAATAATTAGGAATGCTGGATTGCCCTTCCTAACCATCCTTACTTGTGATATGCAAAGCTATGGCACTACGCTTGAAAGTACACAAGGATTACAATATTAAGTAACGATACTTAGGTATGCCAATCGATAGTTCATGAATGAAGAAGTAATATAACTACAAGCGGACATAACTATCATTGTAGCATTTCAACCCATGAGTATTCAAGGGTGTTGAATTTATAATTCCCGTAGGAAGGCAAAGGGATCAAACATGGTGTAAACATGATTACTTATTGAATGCTTAGTAGACATAGAGTACACAGGAATGAACATGATATTCAAGATAGTGGACACACATTGGATCAACCTCAAGGATAAAATAGAAGAGAAATAATAAATAAAGAATAAAGAAATAAATCTACTTGAGCAGGCATGGGTCACATATAACTATGCATAGAACTGTTAGCGGATCATCTAATTAGCAATAAATAGAGTTAGAACTAAGCCTGAGATGAGGGGAGATCCCCACAGCTGGATACCCAGCCGATAGAGACTTTACAGAACTCCTATCAGAATACCTGATCATGGGGGAATGCAAAGGATGCAGAGCTGTCACTACCCTGCCACCTACCCCTCTACCCGAAAGATACCCGCTCATCCACTGACTCCCGCATACCTGAACACCATGTTCACGTAATTTGAAACAACTCCTAACCCCCATGGGCCCCACCCCTTTGGAGTGATAGGCTAGGCTAAGAGCAACCATCACAACACAGTGCACCATCATCCCATTCCTAATTCTAATCCTAATCATACTAATCTGATGAACAATGAAGAACAATGATGAACATATCAAGAACATAGCACAAGAACTAAGAACTAGTTCATATACTATGAACATGATAAGAACACAACCATACTCTAGTTCATATGCATAATCATATGACGATAAATAGAACTTGCTCATTGAAGAAGATTGAATATTATTCATACCAAGAAGATCCTTTCTTCCAAGGAGACAAGCTCTCCATGCTTGCTCTTGCCTTGCTCTACTACTAATCTAGACTAAAGATACAAGTGAGAGGTGTGAGCTAAATTGACTCCAAATGATATGTGTGTTGAAAAGGGGGGAGTGCCTCTCTTTTTATAGTGGAACTAGGATGGTTCGTCGCATCTAAATTTGGTAGTAGGTGAAGCCGTCCTATGCATAGCGGCATGCAACCGCGTGAGAAAGATGGGCCCGGTTTGCCGCCTCCAGGGGTGCGGCCGCACCAGGGTGCGGCCGCACCCTGGGTGGGTCCCCCTGGCCACCGCCTTCACGTGGTCGGTTTGGCTCTGGGCCTGGATCTCTCCTGTGGTTACGATCAGGCCCAGTTCTGCGTTGTTCGGGCCTTTCTCTATTTTCTTGGTTTGTGCATTTCTGAATACGTCTTTTGGTACTTTGCGCTTTCTCCGTGGTATGGCACATTTCCACTTGTTGCACTATAATTCCTGCAAAATATAATCACTATGTTACAAGTGGAACTTGTTAGTAATAAAATGCATGTGTGTATATAATATGATTGCTTCTTCTCCTTTTGGATCAAGTTGGCAGTTTATAATTGGTCTATAATGACTGCCAACATGTCCCCCAAGCTTAACTTTTGCTCGTCTCGAGCAAATAATTAAGTACGGTTGTTGATCAGGAGTTGCTACTATGCCGATATAATTCAAGAGTACCATACCTATAACAAAGCATTCATTCACAATTTAAATAAGTTGGCATGCTATCCGCTCTTTACCTTGACTTCTCATGGGGCTTATAGCTTTTCCAAGTTCTTGGGTGGTTGCAAGATAGAATGGTTGTAACAGACTCACCATTCATTCATCCCTTGATGGACCATCAATCCGGAGGTTTTATAATTTTTTGCAAAATAAATAAGTTCCTCAAATGATTCTCTCGATCGCTCAATGTGTATGAAATCCTCACCAAAGGCACTTGCGTTTGCCTTTAAGACCTACCACTAAGGTTGAGGATGGAGCTTTGGGAAGGTATAAAGGTGGGCATACTTACGACACTTGTGTTGCCAAGTCAAAGCCCGGACCATGAGGAGATACAAGTCATACACCTTGATTGAGATGTGCAAGTGTGTAGAATTTTTGGTGGTAGTCCTATCTAAATATTTTTGGTTACTCCGTGTATTATGACTCTCTTTATTTGAGGATGAGAATGAGAGAATGTAAACATATGGGCCCTAAAATATGGATCATATATATATATATATATATATATTCTGACGGGGATTTTGATTTTCTCGTCCATGCCTTTTGGCTTTTCCTTTTTTTGGAAGACTGATGCCCACATGTTTCAAAGGGATCTCAAAGAGGAAAAAGGAGAGATGTCATGATGGTGATGTAAAGAATAAAATTGTGTATGGGGATGCGCAAACCTCAGGGTGAGAGTTTGGCATACTTATTTGGTGGAAGCTAAGGCGCAACTCTCAGGGTAAGAGTTGGCATATTTTTGGTGGATGGAAGGGTGCATGTTGTGCACAACTTCTTAGTGTGAGAGTCGGCTTTATTTGGTGGGTGCGTGAATCTCATATCATGGGTGCATGACCATAATCTCACTCTAGGATACCTAGGATTTGACTCAACTCAAAGCGCCGCAAGCCGCATATGACTAAAGGTGTACAAACTACTAAGCAAGTCATATGGCCTCGGTAGGTATTTCATAATCATTGAGGAACTCTTTGTTTTGAATTTTTGAAAAGAAAACTCCGGATGTCAAGTTTCTCTTAGAACAAAGTCATAGCAAAATCTATTTATACCATATCATGTCTCGCAACAACTTAGAAAAGGATCATGCATTTGCAACCCACAAGATTTCAAGTTCTCAGGATAAGACATTTTTAGCCAACAAACTTAAATCTTGATGAACACTAAATTATAACTTAGATACTAGAGAACTATAGACAGAGCAACTATTCATCATTTCAACAGAAGAGAAACTAACATATCATAGCGCACATGAGAGTGGAATTTTTTTTTGAAAGATGATGAAAAATTGCTGAAATTTAAATACTCAAATTAAGAACTAAAATTAAGTGCAAGAATGTAAGATACATGTTACCTCTTGTGGGGGTCCTCCCTCAAGCTAGGTCACTGTTGCGGTCCAGGGAAATGTCCCATGGATCGCAGGTAGGCCATCTGTGTCTCGTGCTGGTGACGGCTTGCATCCTCAAGGTCGATGAAGCTCTGTTGGGTTTGCTGATGCCATTGGGTAGCAGTCTGGATGTGGGCATTCAGCGTACCTTGGATTTGCCTATTCTGGAGCTCCAGTCCTCCCATGTGAGTGTTGAGGACGTCCAGTGTGACCTGAGGGCGAACAGGGGGTGGCATTCCCTCGGAATATGTGGAGTGTCCTAGCTCGTGATGCCTGGATCCCCCTGCCACATATGCCTCTGGCTCGCTTGGGCCTGCGCCTCCGTGCGGCTGCCAGCTCGACCCTCCTACCTGCCAGCTCGAACCTCCAGCCTCGTAGGGGTAAGGAACGTATCCCATACCATATCCTTACCTAGGGGTAAATTCAGGTGCAGGTATAGCAGGGGTCCATCCCATCCCTGGCATAGCTGGTGGTGGAGTGTGCTGTGCTGGCTGTGCGGATGGTGCTGGCTGTGCTGCCTGTGCTGCTTGCTCTTCTTGTTCCCTCCTCTGTGAGTTCCTGCGAGAAATAGAGCTCCTGCGTCCTCCTTCCCTCTCAATGAGGGTGAAGGTGAGTGATGGGGAATTATACAGAGCGAGATCTGGGTTAGGTAACTGGATCTCGTTTGTATATCCCGGAAAATAATATAAAATCTTTTTACCTGTTTTATCACGTTTAATCATATGTGCATGCGAAAGATATGATTCATTTATCATGATGCGAGGAGTAGTGATGTAAATAATGGTGTTAGTAGCATGGGGATCAACACTTGCAACAAGGCGAGTAATAAGTGATGTGCACATGATAGCAGTTGAAGTCTTAATGGTATGCAACCAATGATTAACGAGCTCAACAATAGGTGCAACCTTAATCATTTTGAGCACAGCATAAAGCAACTTCAACTCTATGTCATAAGTAAGATGCGTATCATCTCTTGAAAAGAATGAACTAGCGATCCACTTATGGAGAAGCCTCAGAGTGGGGTGATGGATGTTGGCAGAGTACCCCTAAAACTTTCCAACGACGTGTTGCCCCGAGATCAAATGCCAGAAAGCATGACGTTGGTAACCCCCAAGGGAGAAACCTAAGTCAATGGAGCACCGCCCGTGGAAACCCAAACGGTTGGCAAGATCCTTCCAATAAATACCGAAATATCTTCCAAATCAACGGAAGGCAATACCATAATTGACAATTTGTAGAGTGCCCAAAATTTGGATCGTCAAAAGACGTGACCCAAGCTCGAATAGGGGCAACTCTACTCCAACCAAGATGCTCGAAAATAGTATCAAACTCAACATCCATACCTATTTGGTGCAAGAATGTGGGGTCGAATGTCGGCGAATGCAGGAACTCGCGTTCCTTCATGAGGTTGTATGCCTGCATCTCCCGCTCGCTCTCCAAGTCGATGAAGGGGGCGTCGGCCTCGTCAATGGTGTGGCCGTGTGGCTCCTCCTGCTCTCCTCCATGTGTCGGCTGCTCGTTCCTTGCAGGGGTTGGTGGATCTTCCCCGCATTGGCGGCGGCTCCTTCTAAGCCCGAAAATTCTATTCATGGTGGACGAGCTAGCACAAGTGTATGGTGTTTTTGCTTGGAGAGGGAAGTGTGCAAGAGATTTTTGACAGAATTTTCTTGAACTAAGCTTGTGGAGTAGGCTATGAAGCAAAGTGGAGCAAGAGAGTGAAGAAGGAAAGAGTAAAAAAAATGTGTGGGAGGGGGGTGAGGTGCTACACCCAGGATCCTCTCTATTTATAGAGTTGATCGCAGGCGGGGGAGCGCCCCCCTCAACGGCTACTAGCTGTTGCCCAAATGCCGAGGCCAGCAGGCCTTGGGCAGGGTGTGCCTGCACCCTGGTGCGCCCGCACCAGTGGTGAGCTCGCCTCTGCCCGGCCTTTTGGCTGCTGGCTCCAACGGTCACCCCAAACGTCTCTCTGGTTACGATCAGACTTGGTTCGAAATCTTGCTCCAGATTTTGATTTTCCACATATTTATTCAAAATATTTTTGGTTTTCAAAAACTATATAAAAATAAGATTTGGAAATGGGAAAATCTATACTACAAGAAAATAATTTTTATAAGATTTTCAGAGAAACTTTATTTTTGACTAAAAATAAAACTATAGAAAGGGAAACTTTTGGAAACTAAAAATAAAAACTTTCTATAAAAAGGGAAATTAAAGCGAAATTTAAAGAATTTAAAAAGATATAATACCTGAGCGTGGACACCTCCCCCAAGCTTGCTTGATGTCGTGGGCCCCCTTCAGATATCTTTATTGGGACAAAAATAGCACAAAATTTATTTTTATTATATATAGTTTTTTAGATAACTACCAAATGCCTTCGGCAAGGGCTCAACATTTATAGTCCGTTGGCAAGACTTTCCTTCCTTCATTTTTTGTGGCTGCATGGACGAACTTAGTAGAGGTTTCCGATTGCCATGGGATCCTCTCTGTGTCAGTGACTAGAATTGATGCAGCTATTTGTGTTTCTATCATCTTGTTGAAACTCATCTGACTTTTGACAGATGAACAAAGAGTTTCAAGCTTGGCGTTGATGTTCTCAATGATCTTGTCATTGTAGGACAACTTCATGTTCATATTCTCGTTGATTTTAGCTTGCCCTATGACCAGATCTTTTAAGGAAGGCTGATTGAAGAAATTACCCTACGGGAGGTGCTGATTGTTCCACCCGTTGTTACCTTGCTGTGGTGGCCGAAACCCATTGTTGACATATGCTGCTTCTTGGGTTTCGGGGCAATTGTTCCCCAAATGGCCATCATCACCACAAACTTCACATGATGTGTGTGAGTTCACTGCTTGGACGGTGCCCATGTTGGGATTTGCAACTTGTCCGTCCATCCTTTGCAGCAGCAAGTCTATTTTTGCGGCAAGCACATCTGTCTCCTTCGCAGATTGCGAGCCTTTTTGTGTTTTCATTCCTTCTCCCCAGCTTTGATTTGCCACCATCTTCTCGATGAAGGCAGTAGCTTCATTAATGGTGAGAGAAAGGAATGCACCTCCAGCTACGACATTTACGTGCCCCTTTGACATGGTCGTGAGGCCTTCGTAGATGTTCTAGAGCACAAGCCAGTCTTCCATTCCATGATGAGGATAGGCCCGGATGTACTCCTGGAGCCTCTCCCATGCTTTGGGTATGGACTCAAGTGAAGACTACTGGAAGTTAGAGATCTTCCCCCTCAGAGCGCTGGTCCTGCTCATGGGGAAGAACTTGGCGAGGAATGCCGCGGAGCACTTTTCCCATGTGTCAATAGCTTCCTTGTTTTGATAAAACCATTGTTTCACCTTTCTGGCGAGGGAAAAGGGAAACAGACGGAGCCTGATGCTGTTCTGCGTGACGTCCTTGATGACGACGGTGTCGCACAGCTCAAGGAAGTTCTAAAGGTGGGCGTTGGCATCCTCGCTTGGGAGGCCACAGAATTGGCTTGCCTGCACCATAGAGATGAGGCCAGTGCAGATCTTGAAGCTTCCATTCCCCATATTGACAGCGGGCCCAGTCGGCACGTTGGCAACAATGGGAGTGGAGTAGTCACGGAGTGTCTTGGCCATAGCTATTGGTGCGGTTGGTGTTGGAACGGTTGATTCGCTTGCCGGTTGCGTAGCAGAAGAAGAGACGGTACGAACCCTTCTCTTCCTTAGGAGTGTTTCTGGATCACTGTGGAAGTTTGCCGGCAAGTTGAAACTGCTCATACACTATCCTATTTTCATTCCAATAAAAAGATGAAGAAAACAATAAAGTTATCCTCCTTAATCTATGGCTACCAATGCTTATTATGCAATCAATGTTTATGCCAGTATGATTTTTTGCTTTCCCTGGCAACGGTGCCAGAAATGCTTGTTGGCATTTCTTAGCGTCACTACTAAAAATAGACCATAGATCCATCCTTAGCAATGGCACCAGAAATGTCGGGTGTTGGCATACCGTAACTATCGCTACATCAGAGAGATAACCCAAGGCAACTCGAGGGCGCCGGCCTTAGCAGTGCAGTCTGGTAACAATAATTAGGAATGCCGGATTGGCCTTCCTAACCATCCTTACTTGCGATATGCAAAGCTGTGGCACTACACTTGAAAGTGCACAAGGATTACAATCTTAAGTAATGGTACTTAGGTATGCCAATCGATAGTTCATGAATGAAGAAGTAATATAACTGCAAGCGGATAGAACTATCATTGTAGCATTTCAACCCGTGAGTATTCAAGGGTGTCGAATTTATAATTCCCGTAGGAAGGCAAAGGGATCAAACATGGTGTAAACATGATTACTTATTGAATGCTTGGTAGACATAGAGTAAACAGGAGTAAACATGATATTCAAGATAGTGGACACACATTGGATCAACCTCAAGGATAAAATAGAAGAGAAATAATAAATAAAGAATAAAGAAATAAATCTACTTGAGCAGGCAGGGGTCACATATAACTATGCATAGAACTATTAGCGGATCATCTAATTAGCAATAAATAGAGTTAGAACTAAGCCTGAGATGAGGGGAGATCCCCGCAGCTGGATACCCAGCCGATAGAGACTTTACAGAACTCCTATCGGAATACCTAATCGTGGGTGAATGCAAAGGATGATAGAGCTGTCACTACCCTGCCACCTACCCCTCTACTCGAAAGATACCTGCACATCCAGTGATTCGCGCATACGTGAACACCATGTTCACGTAATTGGAAACAACTCCTAACCCCCGTGGACCCCACCCCTTCGGAGTGACAGGCTAGGCTAAGAGCAACCATCACAGCACAGTGAACCATCATCCCATTCCTAATTCTAATCCTAATCATACTAATCTGATGAACAATGAAGAACAATGATGAACATATCAAGAACATAGCACAAGAACTAAGAACTAGTTCATATACTATGAACATGATAAGAACACAACCATACTCTACTTGATATGCATAATCATATAAAGATAAACAGAACTTGCTCAAGGAAGAAGATTGAATATTATTCATACCAAGAAGATCCTTTCTTCCAAGGAGACAAGCTCTCCTTGCTAGCTCTTGCCTTGCTCTACTACTAATCTAGACTAAAGATACAAGTGAGAGGTGTGAGGTAAATTGACTCCAAATGATGTGTGTGTTGAAAAGGGGGGAGTGCCTCTCTTTTTATAGTGGAACTAGGACGGTTCGTCGCATCTAAATTTGGTAGTAGGTGAAACCGTCCTATGCATGGCGGCATGCAACCGCCTGAGAAAGATGGGTCCGGTTTGCCGCCTCCACGGGTGCGCCCGCACCAAGGTGCGGCCCCACCCTGGGTGGGTCCCTCTGGCCACCGCCTTCACGTGGTCGGTTTGGCTCTGGGCCTAGATCTCTTCCATGGTTATGATCAGGCCCAGTTCTATGTTGTTCGGGCCTTTCTCTGTTTTCTTGGTTTGTGCATTTCTGAATACATCTTTTGGTACTTTGCGCTTTCTTCGTGGTATGTCACATTTCCACTTGTTGCACTATAATTCCTGCAAAATATAATCACTATGGTACAAGTGGAACTTGTTAGTAATAAAATGCATGTGTGTATATAATATGATTGCTTCTTCTCCTTTTGGATCAAGTTGGCAGTTTATAATTGGTCTATAATGACTGCCAACAATCGATCAGGTCATGAAAGCCTCGAGCTATCACGATCCAAAAATGGAGGCTTACAGCAATGAAGTACGTAAGCTTTAAGACAAGTTCCACGGCCTCGAGCTCATTCACATCACACGGCGATACAATGAAGCAGTCGATGAACTTGCCAAGATTGCATCCACTCAAGGCACTGTCCCAACAGACGTGTTCTCAAGGGACCTGCTCGAGCCATCTGTCAACCTCAGCGTAGGGCTAGCATCGAGGCCTCAACTCCCGAGCCTGTCGATATGGTCGAGGCCCTATTGGCAGCGACAGAGGTGATGGAAATCGAGCAACCCTCTCGACACCCCAGCCGACCATTTGATTGGCGTACACCCTTCCTCGACTGCCTGATGTAGGGTGAGTTACCAGAAGGTCAAGCTGAGGCCTGTCGTATCGCTCGACGGGCCAAATCATACGTGATCTACGGCGAAAACAAAGAGCTGTACCGGCGAAGCCCGACGGGGATCTTGCAGCACTGCATCACCGTGGAGGAAGGACAGAAGCTCCTCGAGGATCTACACTCAGGGCTTGCGGCCACCACGTGGCTCCCAGAACCCTCGTCGGCAACGCCTTTCGATAAGGCTTCTACTGGCCAACGGCCGTCGCTGAGGCCATCAAGCTTGTTCGTTCGTGCCACGGGTGCCAATTCTACGCCAAGCAAACCCACCTCCCAGCTCACGCTCTATAGATGATCCCCATCACTTGGCTGTTCGTGGTATGGGAACTCGACCTTATGGGTCCCCTCCAGAGAGCGGCAGGTGGGTATACCCATCTGCTGGTAGCCATCAATAAATTTTCAAAATGGATTGAGGCTCGACCCATCAAAAACTTTCGCTCAGAGCAAGCTGTCCTCTTCTTCACCGACATAATCCACTGATTTGGAATACCCAACGTCATCATCACCGATAACGGTACATAGTTCACTGGCAAAAAGTTCTTGGACTTCTGTGATTGGCTTCACATCCATGTGAACTGGTCTGCAGTAGCTCACCCTCGAACTAACGACCAGGTCGAGCGTGCCAACTGTATGATTCTACAAGGGCTCAAGCCTAGAATCTACAACCTGTTGAAGAAATTCAGCAAGAAATGGGTCGAGGAACTCTCCTCGGTCCTGTGGAGCCTTAGAACGACGCCTAGCAGAGCCACGAAATACACCCCATTCTTCATGGTCTATGGCTTTGAGGCTGTGCTTCCAACATACCTCGAGTACGGGTCACCCCGGCTCAAAGCATACAACAAGCAGACGAATAAGGAGACTCGAGAGAACGCAGTCGACCAACTCAAGGAAGCTCGAGACATGGCCCTCCTCAACTCAGCAAGGTACCAGCAGAAGCTTCAACGCTACCATGATAAGCATGTACGCAAGAGGGACCTGAACGTGGGCGACCTCGTCCTATGTCGACGGTAAAGCAACCGAGGACGCTACAAGCTGACCCCACCTTGGGAGGGTCCATACGTGGTGGCCGAGGTCTTGAAGCCCAGGACGTACAAGCTCGTAGATGAAAAGCGGCAGTCTTGGCCAACACATGGAACATCGAACAGCTATGTCGCTTCTACCCCTAGGGCTTCGAGGCTTTATATTTCATACACATCTTGTACCATCGAGGTTCCGTGAATGAATATTCGAATGAAAGTACTTTTTCAAGTAATACATAGTGGTACCATTAAATCTCGACAGTAGGAGGAAGTCTCCACTATGACCCATCATAGTCGAAACTCCCTCGGGGCTAGCAGGGGGAACCCCACATGCTCCTAAAAAATTGAACGTTTTTTTACAAAAAAAGAAGCTCGGCGTTATCTTTTCCTTTGTAAACCTTAAGGAAATTTTGCACGATCGAGTAGTAAAGACACCTCGAGCCCCTTAAGTGCCGAGGGACGTCAAGCCAAAGAATCCCTACGCCTCTGGGCTATGGTAACTCTACTCACTCCCTTACTCTTAAGGCAATCAAGGTCATTTTTTATAAAGGATCAATCGAGGAACACGAACCCAGGCAACAAAGCAATAAGGGAGACTCAAGCATAAAAATAACAAGAATATATACAAAAACCATGAGTTTTAAGGCCACTTAGGCCAACACACTATTCAAAGACAAATACCAAGTATATTAAATGGGATCTAGGTACCCCGATTAGGCTCACAGGCCTTGATCATTTTCCCCGCCATCTTCACCCTCGCCCTCTGTGTCTACGCCGACCACTGGAGGGAGCACCTCTGGCTCGAACAGCTTGGCCAGCCTCTCACAAGGACCTTCCGCTTCATTGATCAAGGCGTGGAGCCTCTCCTCGTTTTCGGCGTTGGTCTTGGAGATGTCGATAATGAAGCCGTGGGACACTACCTCCATATCATAGGAGAAGCCCGAGCAGACGACCGCCATAGCTCGCTTCACCCTAGTATGGAGGGCGTCCCACACTCGGTCCCTCACAGCAGTGCCTAAGTAGCATAGCTGGTCGACCAGAGCGTCAAATTGAGCCACCTCCCTCGCCTCGTTTGCTGGCTCGAGCTCCCAAGAGGTCGAGAGGTCGTTGATTGCTGTTCTTAGTCGACTTGTCAATACAACCTTCCCCTTGAGCTGTGCCTTAAGAGACTGGGAGTGGACCTAGGCTGCTAGCAGATCATCTTTAAGCCCTACAGAGATCGAAATAAGGAATCATGCGATAGAAAAGGAACACCGCACAAACAAAGAAAACATAAGAGCATAGAAAACCTACCGTGGATCTTCTCCTCAAGAGTCGTGTTTTCACCAACCAGGTCGGTGTTGGCCTTCTCGATCTTCTTGTAGGAGCGGGCCAGCTCCGTCTTGTCGACCCGCGGGTCCTTGATTAGCTTGCCCGACTGTAGGATAGCATCTTCTTTCTCCCGTAGTGCTTTCTTTAGACGGTCGATGTCATCAGAAACGCTGCGAGAGCGGGCCTATTCTGCCTCGAGGTCCTCACAGGCCTTCTTCTCAGCCTCTTCCACGGCACCCCAAGCGATCTCATGCTTCCAAAGCTCCTCCTTCAGCCCGACATAGTTACATTGGGCAGCGGCTATGTCTGACTCTGCAAGCCACTTCCCCTTGTCTAGGTCGATGGCCTCGCCCTTGTATTGTGCCGCTTCTTCCCGAGCCTTAGCGGCCGCTTCGGCGACCGAGGCGGCCTGCTCCCTCGACTGAGTGCCTCCTCTCGGGCCTTCTTCGTGACCTCCTCCGCCTAATGAATCTTTCCATTCAGGCTAGACAAGGATTTCCGAGCCTCGGTAAGAGCGACCTCCTTCTTTTGCTTTTCCTCCTCGGCGGCGGCGAGCTCTTTCAGCACCTTGAGGAGCTTCTCCTGCGATTCGTGGAGCTTGTCCGGAAGAAGGGGGACCTGCTCCCAGCCACCCTTGGTCGCATGGAAAAAACTAGACTTTAGCTAGGAAGTTTCTTTCAGATCCTGCAAAAAAATGCCAAGAAGTAAGCACGCCAGCAGAACAAAAACTCAAATTGACAAAAATAGAAGTATCCTTACAAAGAAAGCTTGGCCTAGGCCGTTGTTGACGATGTCAGACATGAGGCCCATGACGTGCTTCATCCAAAGATGAAGCTCCTCTTGATGCTCCCACTTTTTTGCCTCCTTGCTGTCATCCATGACAATGTTCGGCTCGTCAGGGCATGTGGAGCACCAGAGGCGGACCTTCCCAGGGCCCTAGTGCTCGAGCTCTTCCTTAGTGCACTCCTTTATTCCCCGTATGAGCTCTTCCACCGTCTCGAGCGAGCCCCCATGGCGTAGGAACAGGTCGGCGAGGGAAGGGAACCGCCCATCCTCATGGATGTGGCCTAGGTTGCAGCCTCGTCCGCCTTGCCGCCACCAAAGGTCCCAGCCTCATCCTCCCCGCCAGCGCTAGAAGTCTCGGCCACGTCTTCCCATGGCCACCGACCACTTAGGTACCTAGGAGCAATCCCCTCGATTCCATAAAGGGTCCTCCTGATCTCCAAGTCTGGGTCGAAGGGCGTGCACACGCCTAGGGCCAACGCCACGATGCCATCCTCTCGACGTGGCTCGGCCGGGATGGTAGGAACCCCCCCGGGATGAAGCCACGGGGGAGTTGCGGGGCCGTAAACTGGCAACTCTTCCTCCCCCACCTCGAGCCTCTGTCCTTCCTCGAGCCACTGCTGCTGCTGTAACTCCCGCTCCCGCAGCTCCTCCTCCTCCTGCTGCTCTGGTTGCTCCTCTAGCTGCTGAAGTCGCTGCTGTTGCTGTAGTTACAGCTCTTGCAGCTCTTGCTGCCATAGCTGCTCCAGCTGCTCCTCCAGCTGTTGCAGCCGCTGCCGCTGTTCCTACAGCTCCCGCTGCCGCTGTTGCTCCAGCACACGCTTTTCCTCCTCTTCCCTTTTCTTTTTCTCTTCCTCCTCCTTCTTCCTCCTCTGCTTCTCTTCATCCTTCGTTTTCTTCCCCTCCTCGATGGCACAGAGCCCAGTGGCCACGGTGTCCGCCCCTCAACTTGAGGGATCTTAGTCCCCTTGTCTACGGTGCGCTCGCCCGTCGACGGTGGCCCCTCCCCGGATTCATCACTAATAGTGATTGGGTCACCTTCTTCCCCTAGCTTGGGTGACTCGGGGGCTCCCTCCTGTCCTTGGGGACAAGGCATTTCGCCCTAACCAAGGGGCGGTGAGTCTCTCTTTGAGGCATCACCCCCCTCCAACGGTCGAGGTGGGATCTCAACGCCGCCAGCGGGCGGCCGTGAGTCAGGACAGCCTACGTACTCCCCGAAACATACGTCAGCCATGAGGAGTCCCTACGCTATGTAAAACCAACGCTAAACCACAAGAAAGAAGCCAATTACTTACCCAGCGCTTTGGAGCTTGCCCCCACCTTGAGCCTCTTGGCGGTCGAGGGTTGGGCCTGCTCGAGCTGCCTCTTCAACCTGAACAGGAGAAAAAACGATGTCATGGTCCAAAGACCTCACCCCACACGAAGGATGGTCCTCCTCCCAGTTCCTCGGCCAGCCGGCCTCGAGCCACTGTGCATCGGAGACCTTGGCTGTTCCAAGATAGGAGCGAGCCCTGGCTTCGCTCTCCCTGCTTGACGATCCTCGGGGCTCGCGCTCCTCCGACGCCCTCCTCCCTGACTCGAGGACACCGCGGCAGCACAACCTCGAGTCAGTGGCCCCGTTCCTGAGGTCTTGACCCGATTCCCGGGCCAGACGTTTGAGGAGGACGAGGCGGTAGGACAGGCCGACCCTGGGCGGTGGCAGCTATAACAGAACCGACCAAATTATAAGAGATTAAGCCTAACGGAGACCATTTGCATAGTCAACCCATCAGGCTTAAGCCCATATAATCCCGGTATTCCGTGAAATCTCGAAGGATTTCAAACCACACATCGCACAACAGCCAAGATCGTAATAAGTTTAGCGGTCGCCATCCACAAATACATCCAGATTACAACATTCATAAAATACATCGGAGTTCTTAAAATTATTACAAACCAAGTTCTTCAAGTAGCGGAAGCTTCATAATTCGAAAATACAACACACACATTTAGTCTGATACAGTGCCATAGTTTGGTCATTCCCACAAAAGCAAAAGAGAAGACGGAGTGACCATTGCCCTTGGTCTAGTCATCACCCATGGCTGGGTACAGACAGAGGATGCAATAACCATAGTACATTTGACCATCTGCAAAACAACATGGGAGTAGAACCCAGAGTACGAGAAGGTACTCAGCTAGACTTACCCGTCATAAATTAAAATAAGACTCTTCAAGGATCATGAAGGCTATATAGTGGGGTAGCTGACGACCATTTTGCAAAACCGCAGAATTCTATTATCATCACCTACATAACTCTTTCTTCTTTTAATTTGCTCAAGTTGAAGGTATCATTACTTATTATCTAGGTTTTGCACCTGCACTATTACAAGCAAGTATAGGGATATGATAGTACCTCATTATAGCATTCGTAAACCATTTGTCATTATAACCCAAGTGTTCCATAGTCCTTACTACGAGGACGAAGCTCATGTCAAGTGCTCACTATCCAGGAGCGATGGCGATTCGAATCGATTTCTAACCAGCTGGCGAGGTATTCCCCACACAAACCACACTCACTGATCAAGTGAGCTACAGATCACCGTATTACACTATCCAGGACCAATTCGCGGGTTCGGCAGGCACCGCCAGTACCCGAGGACCGTTCCGGCGACCGAGGTATCCAAGGTATACCAAGGGTGCGCGCCACGCCCTCGTCGTTCTCCTCAACCATCACCAATACAGCGCATGGCGGCTCGATTCCCGGCCCGGATAGTGTTCAGGCTTCGCGGTCGGAACGACTTATCCTTCCATCTAAGTGTGGGGCATGCATTCAACATGACAAGAGGGCCATCCACGATCGGTCCTTAATCGACACAGGTAGCGGCACTATGGCCAACCCACCATAAGACCCTGCCCGGTCTCCAATTCCATTCCACACTTGGTTATTCTTTTCCCAAAGCAATCACTGCTTAATCAAGCAGGTATCCACCTATATCTTGCAGGTGACCGGAAATCACCCGACTTCTACCAGACTAAGCAAGCTAAGCATTGACTCCGTACCTATCTACATAGGACAAGGTAGATAAATGAGGGGTGATATCAAGGAATACCAATGCATCAACGGTATCAACAAACTCCTATCACTTATATGCAATATCGTAGAACAAGCATAATATATCATATAAGTTAGCGAGAATAGGGAGACTCAGAATGCTCCGGGGCTTGCCTTTCTCAAACGTGCTGGGCCGGTGATCCGGACACTCCTGTAGCTCTTCTCCGGGTTCCGGTGCTTCCGGAGGTTCCTGCTCCTGAATCTCCTCTGGCTCCTCGGGTCCCACCTCGTTCTCCTGCGAGCCTGTATGATGCATGTGTGCTCATGAGTGGAGTGCGAGATGCCCGAGGGAATGCTTGCATGAAAAGGTACCAAATGATCATGACATGATGCATCGGTGATTTACTGGGTCATGCTCGTTACAAGGTAGTCAACATCATCCAAGAACAGACAATTGAACTAAACATCTATTGCATTCTCATCTACAATTATTTTTCAAGTGTGCCCAGCAACCCACAAGTTGCTTCAAAGATACACCAAACCCAAACTTATTCTATTCAACCTACACATACAACAATTCATAATTTTCTTTATTCATTTCCAGGCCCATTAAAATTACATGCAGTTCTGTTCATCAATAAATTCCACAAAAATTACAGGGGACTATCAGTCAAGCATAAAGTCTACTGTAAATTTTTCATAATTTTTGAATTCTTATTTTGAGCCACAAAAATCACAAGATTATTACATAAAGGCAATTACAATTTCTCTACTGTGGTGTAAGTGTCAAACAGCAGATTTCATATTTTTACAATTTGTCTAATATCATAATAAACATCCACAAAAATTTCCAGATTAATTGCATGATCCAAATTTTTATTAAAAATCATAAACTACTGCCATGCAAGCATTTAAATTACCATAAATTCATTTATACACCAAATAATGTGCAGCAATATTTCTCTAGTGAGTAAACATACATGCAGAGCCAACAAATCAGGTTTCACATTTTTCTGACCCATATTTTAATTACTATGCATTTTCCAAGTTTAGCAAAAACATGGATTAAATATTTTCATACAGGAAAGTTACTCAAACATGACATGCAATTACACCAAACTGTAGATCTAGAAATATAGAGCACACCAAAATGTAGTTCATCAAATTTGGAGCTGTAGAACTCAAGATATGAATTTTACAAGTTTTGAATCAATTTCTAGAAAACATTTATTCAAGAAAACCGATGAAAAAGGCTAAGCACACCCGGATCTACACCCACTGGGGTCCCCCTGCGACTGACAGTGGGCCACTGACCCCACCAGTCAGAGAGACCGAGAGGGAGCTCACCTCCGACGAGCGGATCTCGCCGGCGGTGAGGTCTCCGGCCACTGGGTGAGCACCATCGTGCTCCCCGCAGCGAGGCGCACCCAGCGGTACCTTTGGATTGGCCGGAGGATGGCCGGAACACCTCCGACGAGCGTGCATGGCGGCACGGCGGCGCTGCTCGCCGTGGCCAGGCCGCTCTGGTGCGGTAGAGCGCGCGCAAAAGCTCCTCCGAGCTTCCCCATCGAGCTACGGACCTAACGCGCTAAAGAGTGAACGAAACTAGGCAAGATATCGCAAGATCCGTCACGGCGGAGTACTCCGGCGAGCTCGGGGCAACTCCGGCGAGCGATTCTCGGCGCACGGTTGCTTCTCACCTTGGTAGAGCGCACGCAGGGGCTTACCGCAGCGATGGCGAGTGCGCTGGTGCTCTCGGCGGTGAGCTTGGAGCTCTGGTGCGGTCGGCGGCGAGCGGCGGGACTTTCTCCGGCAATGGCGTGCGGCGGAGTTGCCGCTGCTGCGCTGCGCGAGCGGAGGGAGGAAGGAGAAGGGCGCGGGCGACAGGAGGGAGGAAATGGCCTGGGAGCCCGAGCCGGCGTCCCGACCAGGGGGGTTGGAGGCCGGCCGCGGCGCGTCCAACGCCGGCGTACGGCCGCCACGTGGCCGGCGCCGGGTGGAGCGAGGCGCGTCCGCGCGCGGGAGAGAGGGGTAGAGGGGGAGCAGGCCGGGCCGCTCGCTGGGCCGAAATGGAGGCGGGGTTGGCCCGACAGCGCCTGCCCCTTTTCATTTTTTTGTTTTTGAATTTCTTTTCTCCAAATCCTTTCTAAATTCATTTGGACCAATTCAAAACCATTTTCACCTCTTGCTCCCAAAAACAAAGTTGTTCCAAAACAAAAACTCTACAACTTTGCTTTAATAAGCAAGACCAAATTCCAAATAGAATTTGAATTACAAATTAAAACTAGTTCTAGGTTTTCAAATAAATTCAATTTAGGAATTTTTGTATAAATTCTATTTCTCAAATTCTATAGCTCCAAAAATTGCACAAATATATTCTTAATCCTTCTTACTCATAAATCAACCTAGTTTGAATACTTCACATTTTTAGAAGCAAGCATCATATTTTTAGCATAATTAAAACACATGAAATAAAGCACATAAAATCATGTTTTGGGATGAAATGACATGCTCATGATGCTATGCTTGATGAGAATGCTTATGCATTGCTTTGATAAGGCTAAGTGCAAGCTTAACACCTAGGGTGTTACAGCCCTTCCCCCCTTAGGGAAATCTCGTCTCGAGATTTTGGGTTACTAACCATTTCTTATGAAATTTTGAATAAACTGTTTTTAAGTAATCCTCTGTTTCCCAGGTGGCATCCCTATCGTCATGATGACTCCACACCACCTTGTATGTTCGAACAACTCTGTTTCGGGTTACTGGTTCCTTGGTATCCACAATTCCCACTGGCTGCTCTTTATATTCCAAGTCTGCTTTTATCTTGATCCCCCTAGGTTCAATTCTTTGCTCAGGTACTTTCAAACATTTCTGCAGTTACGACACATGGAAAACCGGAAAGATTGAGCTCAACTCTTCAGGTAACTGAATTTTGTAGGCCACTAGGCCTTTCCTCTCTAGTACTTGATACGGTCCCACATATCTGGGTGCAAGCTTGCTTCGAACTCGGAAACGTTGAACTTTCTTCATTGGCGTAACCTTGAGGTACACATAGTCACCTACTTTGAATTCAAGTGGCCTTCTTCTCTTATCGGCGTAACTCTTTTGTCGTGATTGTGCTGCTTGCATATGCTGCTGTATGATTTGCACCTTCTTCTCGGCCTCATTCACGAAGTCGATACCATAGTATCTTCTTTCACTAGGTTCAACCCAGTTTAACGGAGCCATCTTAATGCTCTCTTGATAACTGTTATTGTAGGAGAATTCAGCCAGAGGTAACCATGATTCCCATGATCCCTTGGATGATAGCACACAGGCCCTCAGCATATCTTCTAACACTTGATTTAGCCTCTCCGTTTGGCCTGAAGTCTGGGGATGATACGCCGTGCTTCTTATCAGACTGGTCCCCAAATTCTTATGCATGCGCTCCTAGAAGTGAGCGGTGAACTGTGGTCCTCTATCTGATATGATGGTCTTGGGAATACCATGTAACTTGACAATCTCAGCCATATAGATATCGGCGTACTCGGGAGGCCTGTATGTGTTCTTAACTGGAATGAAATGAGCCGACTTGGTTAATCGATCTATGATTACCCAAATCGAGTCATTCCCCTTCCTCGTGGTTGGTAAACCTGTGATAAAGTCCATACTGACCTCTTCCCATTTCCACTCTGGAACTGATAACGGTTGCAACAGACCTGCAGGTTTCATATGGATGGCCTTAACTCTGTAACACGTGTCACATCGGGCTACATACGCAGCTATCTCTTTCTTCATCTTGGTCCACCAAAAGTGGGGTCTCAGGTCCTGATACATTTTACTGCTGCCAGGATGAATAGAAAGTTTTGAGAGATGGGCTTCATCCATGATACGATTCTTCAATTCACGATCCTTCGGAACTACTAACCGATGTTGAAACCACAGTACCCCTTTTTCATCAACTCGAAATTGAGTCTTTGGGTCATCTTTGATCTTCTCCTTGATGTGGAAAATACCCTTGTCTGTTTTCTGACCTTCAATGACTTGACTCTCGAGTGAACAACTGAGTTGTATGTGACATAAGACCTCAGGATGCATGAGATTGAACCCATCTTCAAACAACGGTTGAACCACTTGATAGTGCGGTTTACGCCTCAATGCATCTGCTACTACATTAGCCTTGCCTGGATGATAGTGAACCTCCAGATCATAGTCCTTGATTAACTCTAACCACCTTCGTTGCCTCATATTTAGCTCGGACTGAGTGAAGATGTACTTCAAGCTCTTATGGTCGGTGAAAACGTGACACTTATTCCCCAGCAGATAGTGTCTCCAAATCTTCAAAGCGTGCACTACTGCTGCTAACTCGAGGTCGTGAGTTGGGTAGTTGACTTCGTGCTTTCTCAACTGTCATGAAGCATAAGCTATCACTCGGCCATCTTGCATCAACACACACCCCAAGCCACTCTTCGACGCGTCGCAAAACACATCAAAAGGCTTTTCAATGTTAGGTTGCGCCAGAACGGGAGCAGTGGTTAGCAACTTTCGCAAGGTGCGGAAGGCTAACTCACACCCCTCCGTCCAGACAAAGTTATGATCCTTTTGTAGCAAACTTGTCATTGGCTTAGCAATCTTGGAGAAGTCAGGTATGAATCGACGATAATACCCGGCCAGACCAAGAAAACTTCTAACTTCCGAGACACAAGTTGGTGCCTTCCAGTCCATAACCTCTTGCACTTTTGACGGATCCACAACGATCCCTTCTTCCGACAGAATGTGCCCTAGGAAGGGAACTTTCTTCAACCAGAACTCACACTTGCTGAACTTGGCATATAACTGATGCTCTCGTAATCGTGTCAGCACGATTCTCAGATGCTCGGTGTGATCTTGCTCATTTTCTGAATAAACCAGAATATCATCGATAAACACCACAACGAACTTATCCAATTCTGGCATAAAGACTGAATTCATCAGATACATAAAGTATGCAGGAGCATTTGTCAATCCAAAGGACATGACAAGGTACTCATACAACCCATATCTGGTGGAAAAAGCAGTCTTCGGGATATCTTGCGGACGAATCTTGATTTGGTGATACCCTGACCTCAGGTCTATCTTGGAAAACACTTTTGCCTTGGACAACTGATCAAACAGGATATCAATCCTTGGCAACAGATACTTATTCTTGATTGTCACTGCATTGAGTGGACGATAGTCCACGCACATGCGCAACGATTGATCCTTCTTTTTCACAAACAACGCCGGACAACCCCATTCCGACGAACTTGGCCGAATGAATCCTTTATCCAGTAACTCCTTGAGTTGATTCTTTAGCTCAGCGAGTTCGTTTGGTGGCATCCGGTACGGCCTTCTCGATATCGGTGCTGTACCTGGTATCAACTCGATTGCAAACTCTACCTCCCTATCTGGGGGAAGTCCTGGCAATTCCTCGGGAAAAATATCAGGGAACTCACAGACCACTGGGATTTGTGGCAATGGAACCACGTGCGTAGCACAAGAGATGCTAGCGAAGTCAAGACGACGGGGCAGAGGTACTTGAAAAGAGCTACCGCCCTGCGGTTCTCTGAGAGATAACATTCTCTTCCCAGTATCTATGATGGCATCCCATTCCCTCATCCAGTTCATGCCCATGATAACATCCAAAACTAACCCAGGCATGACCACTAGATTCACTCAAAAAACTCGGCCACTTATATCCAGGGTTGACCCTCGAACCACTCTATTGGTCAACACATCTGCCCCTGCTGAGCTGATGCGGTAGCCATAACCCAAATCTGTAACTGGTTGACTATGCTTTTGTGCAAATGCTTGGCTCATGAATGAATGCGATGATCCAGAATCAAACAAAACAACTGCAAGATGTTGGTTGACAGGAAACGTACCAGCCGTTACCGGTTCTCCTTCCGGGATTTCCTCAATTGAGGTATGATGCACACGAGCTGGATAAGTTGGCTGCTGCCTCTTGGGGTAGGGACATTCCGTAGCAAAGTGCCCCATCTTGTGGCAGTTGTAGCACGGACCCTTGGGCGCATTGTTGACGGCAGGTGCTGCAGCTTGAATTGCCTTTGGCTTGGCAGGGGCTATTGCCAGCTTATACGGCTTCTGCTGTGTTGGATGCCCGGTGTTCCTTCTCTGCGGCGGTCGGAACCTAGCACCTGGGGTAGGAGGACGATACTGCTGTCGCCCTGTCACGGGTGCCCTGGACTGGGATGATCCGGCTTCAAAAGCCCTCTTACGTGACTTGGATGCCCTGTAGTTGTTGTTATTGTTCTCCTGGGTCAGACAGTCACTGATATAGGCATTGAAGGTAGCCCTGGCTCCTGTACCCATAGTCTTTAGCATCTTCGGATTTAAGCCTCTCTGGAAACTAGCAATCTTCTTGGCCTCCATATTCACAAACTCAGGGGCGTAGCGAGCAAGATTGTTGAAAGCGTGTAGATACTCCTTCACAGATTTCGTCCCCTGGGACAGCCTCATGAACTCCCCGATCTTCATTTCAACTAAACCCGGAGGAATATAATTTCCCCAAAAAGCGGTGGTGAAGCGGTTCCAGGTAATTGGGGTCCCCTCTGGGTAGGTGGTACGTGATGGGACCACCAAATCCCAGCGGGTCCTTGCAACTGATGTGCCGCATACTCAGCCTTAAGTTCTTCTGTCATTCGGAGAAGACAAAACTTCTGCTCCATGGTGTTGATCCACTCATCCGCCTCGAGTGGTTCCAAAGCCTCCTTGAAGATTGGTGGCTTGGTATCCATGAAGTCCTTGAATGAATTGTACTAGTTGACTTCACGGCCGCCCTAGTTATCCCCATGACGAGTGTTGTCAGCTGTGTTACGCAGAGCCTCTTCCATGTTGCATTGCATCTATTCCATGTTGCGTTGGCTCCCCAGAAACTGCGCGAAAAACACGTCCGCAGTGTACGGAGGAGGCGGTGGTGGTGGCGGTGTTGGTGCTCGGTCCTCATTCCGTTGAGCCCCACCTCCGGATGTACCTGCTCCAAGACCCGGATTGCTGTTACCCCCGCCACGTGTTTGCACCATCTGCATACGTCAATGATAAGCAATCGTTAGGAGTTGCCATCAACGGTAGAAATGTGTAAAATCATGCCGTACTGAATTTACTGATGGAATAAATTCGCACAATAAACAGAGGCACAACAATTCATCATCTACGCACAACATCACTAACAGATTACTTAACATTCACGCAACAAGGTTCGCGTACATCCAACTTGCCAGCATACATATACTAGACTTTCAGCATTAACTTATAAGTCTTACATGGCCTAGATCCAAAAGTACAAGACGTGCCATGCAACATACAACACAAAAGAAGAAGGACTAGCTCTAGAGCCCTAGCATCTACTCGCTATGATCACTGTCCATGCCGGAGCCATCCTCATCCTCATCTCCACTAGCAGCTGCTCCTATCTCGGGATCCGCATCCATCTCATCCTCAGAGTCTAGCTCAGCTGCTCCTGGCAGGTGGTGAGGGTGGAGCTGGTTATGCAGCTGGTGGATCTCCTCATGCAAGTTCTCATTGTACTCCTCGGCATTGGCTAGCTGCTGCTCTAGCTCTAGCTGTTGGGCCCTCAAAGTGTCCTCCTCGTGCCAGGCTTCATTCCTCTATCCAAGCACATGGACTAGCATGCGCTCGCAGTTCCTGTGAGCAGTAGTCACCCTGTCCTTCTGCTCCCGCATTGCAATCAGGTCCTGACTCAGCTCACTGTTTTTCTGGACTGCCTGATCTCTCTCTGTGGTCACACGGGCCAACTCTGCCTGCAGCCTCTCAACCTCAGAGTCAAACTCATGCTGCAACTGACGCTTCTCATCCTGGACGGTGAGAAGAGACCCGGACAAGCGACCCAAACAACGCTCCAGGCCTCCATAGGTCTTCATCAAGGCGTACATGGCACTCATAGCTGCGCTGTCACTGTGCTGGTCCTCAGCCGCACTCCTTTCTAGAGCGCTCACCTCGGACTGATCCCACACCGAAGTGTAGGGGTCACCCCGGGGAAACACCCCAGCGAAGGCGTGGGCCAGCTCCTGTGGAAACCTCTCCATGAGGTCCCTCAGAACTGCGAAAGCTGCCCTGCTGGCACCGTGGAAAGGCATGACACCTCGGGACTCGTACACCCAGCCGCCCCAAGCAGGGTCTCCTCCACTGGTAGGGACAACTGCCTCGATCCCCACCAGTGTCTCGTCACCAAGCGGCTCCTTATCCCAATAATAGCGAGGCTCCCTCCCTTCAGGATACCCCATCGAGCTAAGCACTCTCCAAAGCAAGGTGGGCATCCCAAACTCCTCTAGGAACTTGCTCTTATGTCGCGAGCTCCTAGCTGCCAACGGATGGCGAGGGGCCCGCCCACCAGTGGACTTGCGAGCGGTGAGCCTAGTGCGTGCCATCTGCTGCAAATGGAATACCGTGGGTAAGAGCGAGGATTACCTTTAATTATTTTATTTAGAATTGGGACAGATTAAATTAAGGAGGAAAGTAAGCAATGATATGAGATGAGCATGATGCATGCACGAACTTACGATCTCACAAACTTAGAAACAGAGGTTAACACTAAGCGGTATATGCGGTGGCACACAACGTTCTCTCATAACGTAACTAGCGTTCTAAGCGAGAACATGGTTAGTGTACCTGCAGAAAACTCATTTCAGCCCACCCACAGTATGATCGTGCAGAACAAGAATTTTAAACTATACACTCCACATACACGGACACCCGTCCATGCATATGACGTGTCACTACCCACATCATCGCCCTAATGACGGCATCGCCTCTCAGGACGGAATTACCCACAGGCGGTACTGTTTCCAAGACACACCAAAACATGTGTGCATGACACAGTGCCTAACAACACTTCCCTAGACCGGCAGTGTATCCGATCATGCTCTCACAGCTCCCACTTACCGTGGCGTAGAGGAAAAATGGATCCATACATTACCACTCAAATGAATGGCACTCATACTATTGCACGCCGTATGAGCGACGAAATAGAAATATGATGCATTAACCCCCAAGTCAGTACTTAACTAGCCACCTTAGAGTCCTTAACTGGGCATAAAGGATATGACCATAGCACACTAGATAGTTTTTCCCAAAACTTGGTTTTAACACCTTGATCATTATTGAATAATTAATAAAACCTTTTGTTAAACTGGTTTAGATTTTGTTTAGAACGTACTTATGAACAGTAACTCGCTAAACCTTGCTCCGATGCCAGCTGTAACAGAACCGACCAAATTATAAGAGATTAAGCCTAACGGAGACCATTTGCATAGTCAACCCATCAGGCTTAAGCCCATATAATCCCGGTAGTCCGTGAAATCTCGAAGGATTTCAAACCACACATCGCACAACAGCCAAGATCGTAATAAGTTTAGCGGTCGCCATCCACAAATACATCTAGATTACAACATTCATAAAATACATCAGAGTTCTTAAAATTATTACAAACCAAGTTCTTCAAGTAGCGGAAGCTTCATAATTCGAAAATACAACACACACATTTAGTCTGATACAGTGCCATAGTTCGGTCATTCCCACAAAAGCAAAAGAGAAGACGGAGTGACCATTGCCCTTGGTCTAGTCATCACCCATGGCTAGGTACAGACAGAGGATGCAATAAAAATAGTACATTTGACCATCTGCAAAACAACATGGGAGTAGAACCCTGAGTACGAGAAGGTACTCAGCTAGACTTACCCGTCATAAATTAAAATAAGACTCTTCAAGGATCATGAAGGCTATATAGTGGGGTAGCTGACGACCATTTTGCAAAACCGCAGAATTCTATTATCATCACCTACATAACTCTTTCTTCTTTTAATTTGCTCAAGTTAAAGGTATCATTACTTATTATCTAGGTTTTGCACCTGCACTATTACAAGCAAGTATAGGGATATGATAGTACCTCATTATAGCATTCGTAAACCATTTGTCATTATAACCCAAGTGTTCCATAGTCCTTACTACGAGGACGAAGCTCATGTCAAGTGCTCACTATCCAGGAGCGATGGCGATTCGAATCAATATCTAACCAGCTGGCGAGGTATTCCCCACACAAACCACACTCACTGATCAAGTGAGCTACAGATCACCGTATTACACTATCCAGGACCAATTCGCGGGTTCGGCAGGCACCGCCAGTACCCGAGGACCGTTCCGGCGACCGAGGTATCCAAGGTATACCAAGGTTGCGCGCCGCACCCTCGTCGTTCTCCTCAACCATCACCAATACAGCGCATGGCGGCTCGATTCCCGGCCCGGATAGTGTTCAGGCTTCGCGGTCGGAACGACTTATCCTTCAAGCTAAGTGTGGGGCATGCGTTCAACATGACAAGAGGGCCGTCAACGATCGGTCCTTAATCGACACAGGCAGGGGCACTATGGCCAACCCACCATAAGACCCTGCCCGGTCTCCAATTCCATTCCACACTTGGTTATTCTTTTCCCAAAGCAATCACTGCTTAATCAAGCAGGTATCCACCTATATCTCGTAGGTGACCGGAAATCACCCGACTTCTACCGGACTAAGCAAGCTAAGCATTGACTCCGTACCTATCTACATAGGACAAGGTAGATAAATGAGGGGTGATATCAAGGAATACCAATGCATCAACGGTATCAACAAACTCCTATCACTTATATGCAATATCGTAGAACAAGCATAATATATCATATAAGTTAGCGAGAATAGGGAGACTCAGAATGCTCCGGGGCTTGCCTTTCTCAAACATGCTGGGCCGGTGATCCGGACACTCCTGTAGCTCTTCTCCGGGTTCCGGTGCTTCCGGAGGTTCCTGCTCCTGAATCTCCTCTGGCTCCTCGGGTCCCACCTCGTTCTCCTGCGAGCCTGTATGATGCATGTGTGCTCATGAGTGGAGTGCGAGATGCCCGAGGGAATGCTTGCAGGAAAAGGTACCAAATGATCATGACATGATGCATCGGTGATTTACTGGGTCATGCTCGTTACAAGGTAGTCAACACCATCCAAGAACAGACAATTGAACTAAACATCTATTGCATTCTCTTCTACAATTATTTTTCAAGTGTGACCAGCAACCCACAAGTTGCTTCAAAGATACACCAAACCCAAACTTATTCTATTCAACCTACACATACAACAATTCATAATTTTCTTTATTCATTTCCAGGCCCATTAAAATTACATGTAGTTCTGTTCATCAATAAATTCCACAAAAATTACAGGGGACTATCAGTCAAGCATAAAGTCTACTGTAAATTTTTCATAATTTTTGAATACTTATTTTGAGCCACAAAAATCACAAGATTATTACATAAAGGTAATTACAATTTCTCTACTGCGGTGTTAGTGTCAAACAGCAGATTTCATATTTTTACAAATTGTCTAATATCATAATAAACATCCACAAAAATTTCCAGATTAATTGCATGATCCAAATTTTTATTAAAAATCATAAACTACTGCCATGCAAGCATTTAAATTACCATAAATTCATTTATACACCAAATAATGTGCAGCAATATTTCTCTAGTTAGTAAACATACATCCAGAGCTAACAAATCAGGTTTCACATTTTTCTGACCCATATTTTAATTACTATGCATTTTCCAAGTTTAGCAAAAACATGGATTAAATATTTTCATACAGGAAAGTTACTCAAACATGACATGCAATTACACCAAACTGCAGATCTAGAAATATAGAGCACACCAAAATTTAGTTCATCAAATTTGGAGCTGTAGAACTCAAGATATGAATTTTACAAGTTTTGAATCAATTTCTGGAAAACATTTATTCAAGAAAACCGATGAAAAAGGCGAAGCACACCCGGATCTACACCCACTGGGGTCCCCCTGCGACTGACAGTGGGCCACTGACCCCACCAGTCAGCGAGACCGAGAGGGAGCTCACCTCCGACGAGCGGATCTCGCCGGCGGTGAGGTCTCCGGCCACGGGGTGAGCACCATCGTGCTCCCCGCAGCGAGGCGCACCCAGCGGTACCTTTGGATTGGCCGGAGGATGGCCGGAACACCTCCGACGAGCGTGCATGGCGGCACGGCGGCGCTGCTAGCCGTGGCCAGGCCGCTCTGGTGCGGTAGAGCGCGCGCAAAAGCTCCTCCGAGCTTCCCCATCGAGCTACGGACCTAACGCGCTAAAGAGCGAACGAAACTAGGCAAGATATCACAAGATCCGTCGCGGCGGAGTACTCCGGCGAGCTTGGGGCAACTCCGGCGAGCGATTCTCGGCGCACGGTTGCTTCTCACCTTGGTAGAGAGCACGCAGGGGCTTACCGCAGCGATGGCGAGTGCGCTGGTGCTCTCGGCGGTGAGCTTGGAGCTCTGGTGCGGTCGGCGGCGAGCGGCGGGACTTTCTCCAGCAATGGCGTGCGGCGGAGCTGCCGCTGCTGCGCTGCGCGAGCGGAGGGAGGAAGGAGAAGGGCGCGGGCGACAGGAGGGAGGAAATGGCCTGGGAGCCCGAGCCGGCGTCCCGACCAGGGGGGTTGGAGGCCGGCCGCGGCGCGTCCAACGCCGGCGTACGGCCGCCACGTGGCCGGCGCCGGGTGGAGCGAGGCGCGTCCGCGCGCGGGAGAGAGGGGGAGCAGGCCGGGCCGCTCGCCGGGCCGAAAGGGAGGCGGGGTTGGCCCGGCAGCGCCTGCCCCTTTTCATTTTTTTTGAATTTCTTTTCTCCAAATCCTTTCTAAATTCATTTGGACCAATTTAAAACCATTTTCACCTCTTGCTCCCAAAAACAAAGTTGTTCCAAAACAAAAACTCTACAACTTTGCTTTAATAAGCAAGACCAAATTCCAAATAGAATTTGAATTACAAATTAAAACTAGTTCTAGGTTTTCAAATAAATTCAATTTGGGAATTTTTGTATAAATTCTATTTCTCAAATTCTATAGCTCCAAAAATTGCACAAAAATATTATTAATCCTTCTTACTCATAAATCAACCTAGTTTGAATATTTCACATTTTTAGAAGCAAGCATCATATTTTTAGCATAATTAAAACACATGAAATAAAGCACATGAAATCATGTTTTGGGATGAAATGACATGCTCATGATGCTATGCTTGATGAGAATGCTTATGCATTGCTTTGATAAGGCTAAGTGCAAGCTTAACACCTAGAGTGTTACAGAAGGGGGCGTGTCGGCAGGTAGACGATGAAGAAACATTAGACTCCTTTTGGCGCCCGTCTTGATCTCCGCCTTGTGGCCCCTTGGAAGCCTCCGCACGCGACGAAGAAACATCAGACTGCAGTAGCCCTTGCAGGACTCGGTCGAGGCGAGCCGCCATTCCCTCGGAGTCCTCGTCGTCGTCATCGTCTTCATCAGGGGAATACTCCTCAGGTATCACCTCGCGCCTTGCCTTGGCGTGACGCTCCTCGAGCGCCTGTCGCTCCAGGTTCTTCTTCTTCTCCTTCTTCCTCTCCGCTTCTTGCATGGACTTGTGCTTCTCGGCAGAGGCGCGCCTTTTCTCGTGCTCAACGTCATCGTCCTTCACTAGAGGTTTCGAGGACCGGGCGTCAATCGCCCCCTACCAGGACAAACTCAAATCTTAGGAAAATTGAAGCCGAAAACAAGAGGCAAATAGCAATGACTCGAGGGGCTTACCAAGTCATAATAACCTTTTCAGGCTTCATGGGGAAGCCATTCATGTGCTCCGGTTGAAAGTCACCGGAGACGGCCACCCTAACCCTGGCAGTGACCTCCTCGTCCAGGAGCACCTTGTTTGACATTTGGCACGCCTCAAGGTCCTACGACGGAATGCGAGGACCCATCTCATCCATTCTCAGTGGTCGAGACATCAACAGGAGTACCCGTCGATGGTGGACCACCGAGAGGACGAGGGCGGCAGTCAAACCCTCCTCACTAAGTCGCCTCATAGAGTTGAGAAGGGGGCGAAGCCGAGCCTGGAGAGTCTTGACAACACCATAGTTCTAATTGTTAGGGCACTCCTTGGTCTGCCGCCCGGTGTAGGCGGGGAAGAGGCCATCATCGTTGCAGAGATAAAACCACTGAGAGTTCCACTGGGCATGATTGGACGTCAGACCAGTGGGGATGTACTCTCGAGGCTCTTCCACGTGGCTTGTCTTCTGGACCAGGTTGAGGCAGCTGGCTCGCACCGGCTTCCTCACCCCAGCAGCCCCACCGGGAGCACAGAACAACTCGCCCCGGTAGAGGTGAAGCCACAAATCCCAGTGCGGCATCACCCCCAAGTAGCCTTCACACACCGCGGCAAAGATTGCCGTGGAGAGATAGCTTTAGGGGAAAATGTTGGAGCTCGACGCCGTAGTGGTGGCAAAGCGCCCTCATGAAGCAGCTTGGAGGAGATCCGAGCCCGTGGCGGTGGAATTTGGCAAAGGAGACGACGTAGCCCTCCGGTGGGCTTGGTTCCCGGTGCTTCGCCGGCGGCGCGATCCACTCAGGCCGCGTCGAGGAAGTAAGAGAGCGTAGGAGCCCCTCCTTCTCCAAGTCCTACAGCCGGTGCTCCGTCTTGATTGATAGGCGCCACTCGTGAGCAGCGATGAGCCTCACCGGCATCATCCTAAGCGGCGGAAGACAACTCTACAAGTCTCTCCTCTCAAGAACTCATTCGCCTCAAGTGCGTAGGAGGATGCAGGGGAAGCAAGGATGAAAGAGATGGCAAAATGCAGAAGGGGCAACAGCCGAACGGAGCCCCGATATTTATAGACACCCCATAATGGGCGGACATGACAATCACGGTAACCTCCTCAATGAATGCGCCGCCTAACGGTCCTATTTTTCTCTAGCAGGGCGATACGGATTCTGCCAATGGAACATCGCCGCAACGACTCCCTCCTAAAAAGGCGCGCCCAACAGGCAAGGAAATGAACTGCCGCGGCCCTTCCTTCCGTCGCAAGGTGAGTTTGGCGCATGCCGCCGTAGGAACCTCGAGGGAGCATGGACTGGCCCACCGACTGAGTTCGATAGTCGCGCTCGAGTCCTTGAGTCAGGGACACCCAGTGAGAGGTTGAAACAAGGCATGCCTTGAAAACTCGCTGGGAGTATCCAAGACAAGGGCAAGTAGGTAGAGAGGAATCCCCCTGGGAGGAGCCGTCGAGCCGCTGGCCTCTATCGAACGAGACCAGTATCCTCGACCACACTAGCCTAGCTTTAATGAGAACGCCTTCGGGCTACAACCAACCGCATCAAACAGGGCATGGGTTCTCACTTGGATTTCCCGATAAAAGCTCATCTAGGATGATGATGCTCGCTCCATCGGGAGTACATCGCGCTCCTAGCCCCAAAGGGGGAAAACCGGCAAATGAGGCTCTAGGGCTCCCTCCTAGAATGAACGCCCCTCGACAGAAGCGGAGATCAAGGACGCCCTGGTCTGAAAGAGCAACATAGCCCTCGAAGGAGTCCATGACTCCTTCAAGGCCTCGGGGGCTCCCCCCACGGGGTTCGCTCGTGCGACCCCTATGGAAATTCGACCACCGATAGAACCCCTACTCGAGCACCAGTGCTCAAACAAGGGCTTGGGGGCTACTGTCGAGGGTGTCAATAAGGGGTACCCCAACAAACATTAATAACGGAAGAATCCAAAGACAAATCAAGGTTCAGGCCCGACATAGTATAAACACAAGCTCATCAAAGTCGCAGCTCGACCCACAACATGATATCGACCCTAGCCTCGAATACGGTTGAGCGAATGATCCAGGGCTCGATAGTGGGCAACCATCGATTATGGAAAGGGCGTCGAGCGAATCGACAAGCCTCGAGGGCAAAGACGTTCCCGTGCCGCCTATCATAGGTACGGAAGCCAGGGCATTTAATGTGACTGCCATGCTCCCACCTAACCCGATAGTCATGGGAAGCGTGATAGGGCAACGTGCACCGTCAAATCCCCACTTTTTCTAGCTTTATCCTCAAGATTGGAGAAAAGTACAAACCGGTACAGTGCGGTAGGCGTAATATCCCATCACGACACCTCTCAAGACGTTCCAGGTCAGCGCTCTACATAACAAAGCAGTCTGGACCGCCTGACCCTCAAACAGGCACGCTCCTTCCCAAGGAAGGATCAAGTGATAGAAGTCAGCGCTTCAACCACTCTAGACATGACGACTGTCACGATGTACAAGCGTGCTCGTGCTCAAGCCAATACCAGATGTTGTACAGGTGATAAGCTCAGGGAACGCACGTGCCATCATCACCATAGTACCCTGTAACAAAACGGCTCGAGACCGCATCGGTATGGAGGCCTCAAGTAGGTCAGCGCCATTCCCCTATCGAGGCCTACTCAAACACCTATACCCTATAACCTAGGCCTCCCCTTGGAACTATAAAAGGGGACGCTGGGGATGATATCAAGGGAGCGATACATAGAACACGATTCACACATCCCCACAACCGGCTAGGACTTAGAACCCTCAGCAACATTCACTTGTATTCACCCCTGTACAAGCACTTAGGTGCAAGACAATACACACTCTCCCCCCGCTGGACGTAGGGCCTTCTTTTGCCCGAACCAGGATAAATCCTTGTGTCACTCTTGCAAAACCATCTGGGAAAGGGAGCACGCACACAAATTTACTCGTTGGTGTTAACCCCCAGGGTCAAAACACCGACATTAATATTCATACAATTCACATAATTAGGATTAGTGCTAAGTGTGATATGGATCAGGAGAACATGCCGTACTGGTCTGCCAGCAACCGTCATGCCAATTTAGACTCCTACATCCCAAACAGAATAGGGGGAATGCCAAGGACAGACAGGGCTATCACCACCTACCGCCATCCACCTCACTAAAGCAAGGGCCATGCAGACACCTACCTCTCCATACCCATGCACCTTGCCTATGTACATAGAATCTACCCAACTCACCTCAGGACACCGACCCTACAGATCGACAAGTTATGAATTGGGCACACCTTGTGGTGCGATGAACCACCACATCCAACCTAACTCTAGCTTTAATTAAGTGAAATGTATTTAGTAGGCACAATGTTAATGATGACACTCTATTGACACAGACTATACTACAGTTCATATATCAATGGTATAGCATCACAACTATAATCTAGTTCATAATCATGACTATAATTAAATAATGAGAGAATGAACTTGGAAGAACTCATGATTCTATTCATACCCCAAGTGGCCTTCTTACAAGGAGTCAAGCTCTCCAAGGTAGCTTTGCCTTACTCTTCTACTAACAAAAAAAATAAAAGAACTACAACTAGAGAGTGGAGATGGAGAATGGATCAAGTGTTGGTGTGTGTTGAGAGGGGGGTGTGGCCCCCTATTTATGTAGCTGAGTGAGGCGGTGCTCTCTCACAATCTGCGCATAAGCACTCAATCCACTAACCCCAGGGAGCGCCATGCAGCAGCACAATAAAGGCGGTGCCATGAGGGCTTAGCCAGGGGCCCGCAGGCCTAAGGGACCGGCCGGTCCCTGGGTGGCACCCCTCGGCCTCTAGCTTCACATGTCAGGGGGAATTGCTCTGGAGAAACTTCACTTGATGTCTTGGTTATTTGATAGCATAATCATGCGTTGAAAAGCGCCTTTTTGTGGTGTCCTCATGTATGTGTGCACATATCCTGTAAAGAATACAATCTTCCAAATACATGTGTGTTGACGGCCCTTAATGCTCACATTTAACCGTCAACTAATCATGGAAAAGGACTTATATGCAGCCAACACCTAGACTTAGGGTTTTATCTGACAGAATTCCATGAGTTTTGGTGTTTGTCTATTTCTGCAGGGGGTTATCAGGAAATATGAAAGAAAGGCCCACACGTTTGGTTTACATAGAGATATTAACGTGCCGCGCAATTTCCTACCATCTAGAAGACTCCAGAAGCCACGGGAATGAACGGGAGGCCAATCGGGCCCGGGGGCAGGGCGCCCGCCCTCCCCCCTTGGGTGCCCGCCCAGCTACAGTAACCAATCAGCTTCAACTTCGCGGATCGTGCTGCACCGACCTAAGGGACCAAGGAAAATCGTGTGATTAATGTTGGTTTGATCCGACAGCCCAGATTCATCGAAAAGACTATATAAGCAAGGCCCCCTGGCCCCTGGAGATCATACCTCTTCTACAGAATCAAAGCTAGGGTTTCAATTCTTCATCCAAGTAGAGAGGATCCCTCTAGTTCATCTAGTTCTAGTTCTAGTTCCTCTAGTTCTAGTTCTAGTTAGTTCTAGTTGTAATCTAGAAAATAGGGAGAGAGAAGAGGAGAGCGAAGGAGGAGCCAGATCTGTCGGATCTTCCTCAACATTGTACTTTTGCAGCAACTGGTTCGTTCTTCATCGTTCTCCAGGTTCTTCAATTCATAATTCCTGAGTTCTTTAATTACTTTTATTTACATTCAAGTTATTTATTGGATTCCCGCTTGCATCAAGTGCTCTAATATTTGCAACATTAGAGTAGTAATTAATAGATTAGACGTGGTGTTTAGTCTTGCAATTACCTGGAATTGCACCCAATCCTGCGGATTGTTGTGGTAGCCTTAGGGTAGTGACAGCCCTAACGGTCGACGTATTCCACCTCGTTCAGATCGGTGTTTGTAGGACCGTAGTCAGACCTTCCTAGCCCCCTTCTCATCTCTTTCTGTGGTTAGTGCTCTGATGTCCCGATATAGATAATCTTGAAGTAATTCTTGATTCTTAGATCAATTAGAGAACTCTCAGGAAACTTCCTCTCTTCCCACCAAAAATAATTATATAGTTATCCTTGGGCAATCTTGAATCTTAATTAGTACACTCACGTTCCCTTTGGAAAATCGATACTCTAGAATACTCCCGGGTGAAGGCTACATCGGTATCCGTGCGCTTGCGGATTTTTCTGTTTGCGTTTAAAATACCCAACAAGCTTTCTGGCGCCGTTGCCGGGGAACGGTAGCTGTGCTAGTTTCGAACCAAGTCGTCTGTGTATCCTTTTTCTTTTCCTTTTTTTACCACACCACATGGATTTCACTCCTATTTATAAATTCTTTGCTCCAAAGGGCGAGTTATTAGAGCCATCACCATCGTCACATCCAATTCTTACAGATGGCTACGACCTCGGCCCTGATCTAATAAACATGATTCAGGAGCAACCCTTCTCTGGGCAAGTAGATGAAGATCCATACACCCACCTTAGAGAATTCGAGCTGTTGTGCTCTTGCCGATCTATTTCCGGCATGACACAAGAAACCCTTAAATGGAAATTATTTCCGTTCTCCCTTTTGGGAAGAGCAAAAAAGTGGTATGCTCATTCTGTAGGAGGCATTAATGGAAGTTGGGATGAACTTCAGGACAACTTTGGTCTCGCTTTCTTCCCACTTTTTCGAATTGCTGACCTTAGAATTGAAATTCTTACATTCAAACAAAGAGAGAAGGAAACTTTAGGAGCAGCTTGGGCTAGGTTCACAAGCCTTACCAATTCCAGTCCAAACCTTTCCCTGCCTGACCATGTACTGTACTACCACTTTTATCGTGGTCTAAACAAGGAAGCTGCTCTTCACCTCGACATTGCTTCAGGAGGCTCATTCACACACAAACTCACAGATGAGGGGAGAGCTATCCTAGAGAGAATCCTTGAAAATACCCCTTACACAGGCATTTATGATGAGTTTCCTGAAGAAGAAAAAGAAGTCGAGCCTGATCCTAAACCAAAAGATGAGGAACTTGCAACCGAGATAGAAATTCCACCTGACCCATACATTAATTTGGTTGTAGAGAAACCTCCTGATAAGGGAATGCAAAACCAACTAAGGAATGATGAACCACCACCTTTAGAGCATCCCTTTGAATTCGAGGAAGATCTTTTTGAAGATTATGGAAACACCTCAAATTTTCCTATCCAAACACGACCTCTAGCAAGGACCACTCAATCCGTTCTAAGAGTAGAATCTGTTGACATAGAACACATCAAAAGCCTTTCGGCTATTCTGAGTTATGAATGGCTAACAGAAGCAGAGCTGTCTACTGAGGTAGCTCGGATCATCACTCCTTCAACCATTCTTCTGTGTCAAATTAGACGGTCAACTAGGAAGGTCCACTACAATCCATATGTTGGGATAAATGTTATTTCCAAGGAGTTAGCTGACACTCTTTATCCCAACGAGTCCATAAGCCCATCCCAAAAACTTTTACAAAGTCCATCTGGATTAATTCTAGAAAGCCATGGGGTATTAAGGGCAGTTCCTGTTAGAATCAAGGACTCTGGAATATGTCAAGATTTTCACATTTACGACATACCGGAGATTCCTCTCTTGATTGGCAGACCAATCATGAAACTTCTACAAGAACAACCACAACGAGGTCATTTAGACTTCAAGGTTGGGAATTCCACTATTTTTGTTCCTCTAGCTAGATCAACTAACACGATAGTGGAACCCAAACTTGAACCAGATCCTATTGAGGAGATCTTAATGCTGACTCAAGAGGAGATGGCCCAACCATTCTTTAATCATGAACACTTTGTTCAAGAAGAAGAAGAGTTGGTAGAACCCGTTGAGCTAGACAAAAATGAACAACTCTCACCTCCTTCGATAGAATTAAAACCTCTTCCTTCTGGCCTTAGATATGTCTTCTTGCACAATAACCCAAAAACTCCAGTAATTATCAGTGACAAGCTTTCCGATTATGAAACACAACAACTTGTCACTGTTCTTGAAAGACATACATTAGCATTTGGCTACTCTCTCGAGGATCTCACAGGCATTAGTCCCATTCTCTACACTCATCGTATCCCTATTGATCCTAATTTTACACCTTCAAGGGAACCACAACGGAGACTTAACAATGCTATGTGAGAGGTTGTTAAGAAAGAGGTCCTCAAACTCTATCGTGCTGGGATTATTTATCCTGTGCCACATAGTGAGTGGGTTAGCCCTGTCCAAGTAGTGCCAAAGAAAGGAGGAATGACGGTCGTTTGGAATGAGAAGAATGAACTCATCCCTCAACGAATTGTCACTGGGTGGCGTATGTGTATTGACTATCGAAAACTCAATAAGGCTACAAAGAAAGATCATTTTCCGTTACCCTTCATTGATGAAATGTTGGAACGGCTTGCAAACCACTCTTTCTTTTGTTTCCTTGATGGTTATTCTGGATATCACCAAATCCCAATCCACCCAGATGACCAAGAAAAGACTACCTTTACATGCCCGTATGGAACTTATGCATACCGACGAATGTCGTTCAGATTGTGCAATGCTCCAGCTTCTTTCCAACGGTGCATGATGTCTATTTTCTCGGACATGATTGAGAAGATCATGGAGATTTTCATGGATGATTTTACCGTCTATAGCAAAACCTTCGATCATTGTTTGGAAAATTTAGATAGAGTCTTGCAGCGATGTGAAGAAAAGCACTTAATCCTAAACTGGGAGAAATGCCATTTTATGGTTCAGGAAGGAATAGTGCTAGGACATAAAGTATCCGAACGTGGTATAGAGGTGGACAAAGCAAAGATTGGAGTTATTGAAAAACTTCCACCTCCCACGAATGTGAAAGGAATCCGTAGCTTTTTGGGACATGCAGGGTTCTATAGACGCTTTATCAAGAACTTCTCTCAAATTGCTAGACCCATAACTAATCTCCTAGCTAAGGATGCACCTTTCATCTTTAGTGATGAGTGTCATGAATCTTTTCAGACTTTTAAGAAAGCACTCATCTCAGCCCCGATTATCCAACCACCTGATTGGAATCTTCCTTTTGAGATCATGTGTGATGCTAGCGATTTTGCGGTTGGTGCCGTTTTAGGACAAACCAAGGATAAAAAGCATTATGCCATATCCTACGCTAGTAAAACCTTGTCTGGACCACAGCTCAATTACACTACAACTGGAAAAAGAGCTTTTGGCTGTTGTCTTTGCTATAGACAAGTTTAGATCTTACTTAGTGGGGGCAAAGATAATCATCTATTCAGACCATGCTGCTCTCAAGTACCTCCTCACTAAGAAAGATGCTAAGCCTCGTCTAATTCGATGGATTCTTCTTCTCTAAGACTTTGACATAGAAATCCGAGATAGGAAGGGAGTTGAGAATTCCTTAGCCGACCACTTGTCTAGGCTTCAATATAAGGAAACACATGATGAGCTTCCCATAAATGACTACCTAAGGGATGATACCCTGCTTAAGATAACACATGCAGATCCATGGTACGCAGACATCGTAAACTTTATAGTAAAAGGCTATGTCCCACCTAGTACAAATAAAAGGAAGTTGCTTCACGATAGTCGTTTCCACCTTTGGGATGAGCCATATCTTTTCCGAGTCTGTGCTGATGGACTTTTGAGAAGGTGTGTTCCTATGGCCGAGGCTACTCAAATTATGGAAAGATGCCATGCCTCGCCATTTGGAGGGCACTATGGAGCATTCCGGACACATGCTAAAATTTGGCAAAGTGGCTTTTTCTAGCCAACGATGTATGAAGATACAAAGTACTTTGTCAGGAGATGCCACCGATGTCAAAAACATGGAAATATCAACACACGAAATGAAATGCCTCTCACAAATAATCTTCAAATAGAACTCTTCAATGTATGGGGCATTGATTTCATGGGGCCATTCCCTATGTCCAGGAATTGCGAGTATATCTTAGTAGCTGTAGACTATGTGTCCAAATGGGTAGACCCTACCTTGTCGATCAGCTGATTCAAAACATGCCAAGAGAATGTTCCATGAAGTAATCTTTCCTCGCTTTGGTATACCTTGGATAGTTATAAGCGATGGAGGTTCCCACTTCATCGACAAAATCTTCTAGAAGTACCTAGCCGATCATGGAGTTCGACACAACGTCGCAACACCATACCATCCTCAGACTAGCGGTCAAGCCGAAACATCTAACAAACAAATCAAAAATATTTTACAAAAGACCGTAGGTGAGATGGGTAAGGGGTGGAAGGACAAACTTCCTGATGCACTTTGGGCATATAGAACTGCATTCAAAACACCCATAGGCATGTCACCTTATCAACTTGTATATGGAAAAACTTGTCATTTGCCTGTGGAAGTAGAATTTAAGGATCATTGGGCACTCAAGAAATGGAACATGGATCTCCACCTCGCTAGCGAGAATCGTCTGATGCAACTATCTGAGCTAGAAGAATGGAGAGAGAAAGCCTACCACAATTCAAGGATCTATAAAGAGAGAACAAAACGATGGCATGATAAGAGAATCAAGCACAAGGAGTTTAAGCCTGGAGATAAGGTTCTACTATTCAATTCAAGAGTTAAGCTCTTTGGGCATGGTAAGCTACAAAGTAAGTGGGATGGACCATACAAGGTTATTGACACTTCAACTCATGGAGCCATTACCATCCAAGACGACATAGGTAAAACTTTTAAGGTAAATGGTCAACGCTTGAAAATCTATCTCGAGCCACAAAACAACCTGGTAGAGGAACTTGATGTGATTGAGTTCATAGAATTCTCACATTAAGCTCTCATAAGCTCTAGACAATTACTTAACCCTTAACATGCTCCACAAGTTTTGTTGTCTATTTGGGTTGTGCAGGATTTTGAGGCTTAAGAAGAGTGAGACCAAACATGCAGGCTACAAGAGTGAACGACTATGTCAACATCCAGCTTGGGGGAGGCACCCCCACGTGTATCTAGATAAGTATTACTTTTCTTTCTTAGTTTTATTTACTAGTATTCGGAAATAAATAAATAAATGCATAACCATGAAACCAAACAAAGTTTTTCTTTTGAATAATATACAATAGTTTTGTGTAATCCTAAGTTTTAAATAAAATAAAAAGAATGTTTGATCCAAGTCTAGGTAATTGACAAACATGATATGAGAAGGTCTGAGCTACTATTTAACTTGTTCCAAGTTTTGCTAGAGTTCTGGAGATTTTATCTTTTGAAAATCTAAAAATTCATAAAAAAAATATATGAGATCATAATACCTAGAGTCTTATAAGATATAAATATTAAAACTGTGGGCACTTGCTTTGTTCAAGCCATTGTTAATTCTTGTGTTTTTTGGTTGAGAGAATTATCATGCTCCCAAGATCCAGATCTTTTTGTTTTAAAAATATAAAAGATTCACTCTTCCGAAGTATTATTGCGTTAGAGGCATGGGACTATGCAAAAATTTGATTCGAAAAAAGAGTGAGATGAGAGGTAAAAATGGGCAAGTGTCCGAAGTAGAATTAGGGGTACAAAGATACCCACCTGAGTGGAAAAAATGGACATGTGTCCGACAGTAGAATTAGGGGTACTTGCTGCCACTTGAAAAAAAAGAGACTGAAAAAAAAGAAAAAAAAAGAAAAAAATGATAGCCCATGGTCCCTCTAATAAGCAATATGCCAGTAAGAGATGACAAACTTTTCAAAAAGGTCAAAGGTCTTGATCTAGGAGTATGACATTCCTCTCCCTTGCTCCGAGCATTGACATAGCAAAATGCAAAGTAAGTATGCTAAAATTTTTAAAGATCTACTTATATATCTTTCGAGAAGAAGGCAAATGCCTCAGTTTTATTTTGAAAACTTACAAACAACTCTAGAACAAAGGTAAGACAGAAGAACTTGAGACATAGTGCTTGACTTGATCGTTCTGTTTTTCAATCACTTAAGACCTTAAAAACCCTGTAGTAAGAGGCATAAAAGTAACCCTTGTTTTCTTGCTGATTTTAGTTTTGCTCAGGGACAAGCTAAGGTTAAGCTTGGGAGAGCTTGTTGACGGTCCTTAATGCTCACATTTAACCGTCAACTAATCATGGAAAAGGACTTATATGCAGCCAACACCTAGACTTAGGGTTTTATCTGACAGAATTCCACGAGTTTTGAAGTTTGTCTATTTCTGCAGGGGGTTATCAGGAAATATGAAAGAAAGGCCCACACGTCGGGTTTACATAGAGATATTAACGTGCCGCGCAATTTTCTACCATCTAGAAGACTCCAGAAGCCACGGGAACGAACGGGAGGCCGATCGGGCCCGGGGGCAAGGCGCCCGCCCTCCCCCCTTGGGTGCCCGCCCAGCTACAATAACCAATCAGCTTCAACTTCGCGGATCGTGCTCCACCGACCTAAGGGACCAAGGAAAACCGTGCGATTAATGTCGGTTTGATCCGACGACCCAGATTCATCTGAAAAGACTATATAAGCAAGGCCCCCTGGCCCATGGAGATCATACCTCTTCTACAGAATCAAAGCTAGGGTTTCAATTCTTCATCCAAGTAGAGAGGATCCCTCTAGTTCATCTAGTTCTAGTTCTAGTTCCTCTAGTTCTAGTTCTAGTTAGTTCTAGTTGTAATCTAGAAAATAGGGAGAGAGAAGAGGAGAGCGGAGGAGGAGCCAGATCTGTCGGATCTTCCTCAATATTGTACTTTTGCAGCAACTGGTTCGTTCTTCATCGTTCTCCAGGTTCTTCAATTCATAATTCCTGAGTTCTTTAATTACTTTTATTTACATTCAAGTTATTTATTGGATTCCCGCTTGCATCAAGTGCTCTAATATTTGCAACATTAGAGTAGTAATTAATAGATTAGACGTGGTGTTTAGTCTTGCAATTACCTGGAATTGCACCCAATCCTGCGGATTGTTGTGGTAGCCTTAGGGTAGTGACAGCCCTAACGGTCGACGTATTCCACCTCGTTCGGATCGGTGTTTGTAGGACCGTAGTCAGACCTTCCTAGCCCCCTTCTCATCTCTTTCTATGGTTAGTGCTCTGATGTCCCGATATAGATAATCTTGAAGTAATTCTTGATTCTTAGATCAATTAGAGAACTTTCAGGAAACTTCCTCTCTTCCCACCAAAAATAATTATATAGTTATCCTTGGGCGATCGTGAATCTTAATTAGTACACTCACGTTCCCTGTGGAAAATCGATACTCTGGAATACTCCCGGGTGAAGGCTACATCGGTATCCGTGCGCTTGCGGATTTTTCTGTTTGCATTTAAAATACCCAACAATGTGGAACTAGGTTAGAAATAAATGCATATTTGATGTTGGTTTGCCCAATTTCCCTATTTTTCATAGTGATTGACGTTCAGATTTCTAAGTTAATGACCGTCAACAACTCCCCCAAGCTAAATCTTTGCTCGTCCCGAGCAAATATTTAGTTGTTTTAGGGTTGTTGATCAGGAGTTGCTTCAATGTCGATACAATTCATAAGTACCAAGGTTGTAACAAAATATTCCTGCTTGATTTAAATAATTTGGCAGTTTTATCTATCCCTTTTGACTTAAAATTCTATGGGGCTTTTGCTTTCCCAATCCTTAGGTGGTTGCAAGATAGAACGACATAATAGATTTAGTAGTATTTTATTATTTGATCAACCTTTTATCCGGAGGTTTTAGAATTTTGAAAAATGACAAACAAGTTCCTCAAATGGGTCAGTTATTGTACTACATAACGTTGCTAAGTCAAAGACTGGATCCAAGGAGATGCAAGACATACACTATGACCAAGATGTGCAAGTGTATAGCATATTTTTGTTCCATTTGCTATTCCTCTCCCTCTTCCATCACATAGCTTTTGGGAAGATTGGGCTATACTTTTTTTTCTTTTTTTGGCTCATGCTTCTTTGGCATGACATCTTTTCATTTCCATGCTCTTTTGACATGGTTTATTTTGGGCTCATGCTTCATTGGCATGACATCTTTTCATTTTCTCCATGCTCTTTTGACATGGTTTGTTTCTATATAGCCCAATTCTCCTTCTTGCTGAGATTTCTGGAAGAGAGGTTTATAACATAATGGAATTTTATTTATGGATGCATAACCCTTTCAAGTCAGCGTTTTATTTAGTGAGTGTAATGGGTGTATGAAGGATATCTCACAAGGTTCACATGAATTTGACAAAGTTCAATGTAAGTACAAGCAGCATATGACTAAAGGTTGAAATTGGGATTTATGTGATATGACTGTGGTAGAATTTTATAATCATCGAGGAACATGTTTTTTTTGAAAAGGAAACTCCAGATTTCAAGTTTCTCTTAGAACTAAGACATAGAATAATCCATTTAGCATCTCATAACTTGCAACAACTTAGAAAAGGAATCATGCTTTTGCAACCCACGAGTTTCTCAAGTCTTAGGTTAAGACGTGTTAGCCATCGAACTTAAACATTGGGGATACTAAGTCACAAACAAGGCACATGATGAATTATAAATAGAGAAACTATTCATCATTTCAACATAGGGAGAACTTAAGCATTCCTAGTCACATATGAGAGTGGAATCATTATTATTGTTACTAGGGTTGAAAACTTTATTCGAATAATGCACCAAATTTTTTTGAATGAGTAATAAAGAAAGCGATAGGAAAAGATAGTTACCTGATTGGGGGTCCTCCCCCAAGTTTATCCTTTGCTTATGGCTCACTTTTTATTTTGTTTTTGATGATGTAGATTCGGCTTCTAGGACCGGTACCTTCTTTCGCCATAAAATCTTGGTCTTCTTTGGTAATGTGGGAGTGGGTTTTGGGATGTTTACCTTGGGTTGCCAGGCCTCTTCTTCGTCTCTAGTGGGGCGAATGCGACTTCGACCTTTCTGTTCATCTTTGGTGCAGCTTCAAATTTTCATGGAACTTTTTCCTGTCCTGGTGCCTTCTTTATCCTTGTCTTTTCAACCTCTTTAGGTGTTCCCTTACCCTTTTTCTCTGATTTTTTCTTGTTGGTCTTCACAAGTTGGGGCTAGATGTACACTGTTGGGTATTTTAAACGCAAACAGAAAAATCCGCAAGCGCACGGATACCGATGTAGCCTTCACCCGGGAGTATTCCAGAGTATCGATTTTCCACAGGGAACGTGAGTGTACTAATTAAGATCCAAGATCGCCCAAGGATAACTATATGATTATTTTTGGTGGGAAGAGAGGAAGTTTCCTGAGAGTTCTCTAGTTGATCTAAGAATCAAGAATTACTTCAAGATTATATATTTCGGGACATCAGAACACTAACCACAGAAAGAGATGAGAAGGGGGCTAGGAAGCTCCGACTACGGTCCTACAAATACCGATCCGAACGTGGTGGAATACGTCGACCGTTAGGGCTGTCACTACCCAAGGGCTACCACAACAATCCGCAGGATTGGGTGCAATTCCAGGTAATTGCAAGACTAAACACCACGTCTAATCTATTAATTACTACTCTAATGTTTCAAAGATTAGAGCACTTGATGCAAGCGGGAATCTAATAAATAACTTGAATGTAAATAAAAGTAATTAGAGAACTCAGGAATTATGAATGGAAGAACCTGGAGAACGATGAAGAACGAACCAGTTGCTGCAAAAGTATAATGTTGAGGAAGATCCGACAGATCCGGCTCCTCCTCCGCTCTCCTCTTCTCTCTCCCTATTTTCTAGATTACAACTAGAGGAACTAGAACTAGAACTAGATGAACTATAACTAGAACTAGATGAACTAGAACTAGATCTAGATGAACTAGAGGTAGAACTAGAAGAACTAGAGGGATCCTCTCTACTTGGATGAATAATTGAAACCCTAACTTTGATTCTGTAGAAGAGGTATGATCTCCAGGGGCCAGGGGGCCTTGCTTATATAGTCTTTTCAAATGAATCTAGGCCGTCGGATCAAACTGACATTGATCGTGTGGTTTTCCTTGAAGTATTAGGTCGGTGGAGCATGATCCCCAAACTTCACCCTGATTGGTCCAGGGGGAAGGGCGGGTGCCCAGTAAGGGAGGGCGGGCGCCCAGTGCCCGGCTCCGTCACGTCTCCCGTTCGCTCCCGTGGCTTCTAGACTCTTCTAGATGGTAGATAATTGTGCGGCACGTTAATATCTCTATGTAAACCCGACATGTGGGCCTTTCTTCCGTATTTCCTGATAACCCCCTGTAGAAATAGACAAACACCAAAACTTGTGGAATTCTATCAGATAAAACACTAAGTCTAGGTGTTGGTTGCATTTGGATCTTTTTCCATGATTAATTGATGGTTAAATATGAGCATTAAGGACCGTCAACAAGCTCCCCCAAGCTTAACCTTTGCTCGTCCCTGAGCAAAGATGAACTCAAGAGTTTCTGCAGTGGTTTCATGCCTTAAAGATACACATGCGTTCAAACAAGATCTCATCTCTGGGTTAGGGTAAACTGTTAAGATTTAAACTTACTCATTTTACCTTCCACCATGGGACTTGTAACCGTCACTTCTGTCTTGAGGAGTTAAAAGATAGAACAGTCTAGTCAAGCACCATGTCTCTTATTCTTGATCAGCTATAGCTCTGGATTTTTTGCAGATTTTCAAATAAAACTCAGAGATTCCTTGTATGACTCTCTCAGATCTCTCTTTTGTAGTATTTCTAGATCCTTACCAAGGCAGTATTGGTATGCCTTCTCTCAAAGTATGTGGTATTTGTGGTATAAGGCATAGTGGCATTGCCTTCTCTCTCATCCTACTCTAATAAGGCTTTTGATATCTGGAGCTCATAGGTGGGAGACAGCTAATACATACTTACAAGACATTTATTGCATAGTCAAACCATGGATCCAGAAGAACAAGTCAATAAGCCAAATCAAGATGTGCATGTGTGGCGAATGAATGGTGTATGGTGATGATGGTGATAACAATGGCGAAAGTCTAATTCTACTTTTGCTCTTTTGAGGGGATACATACCTTCCTTGCTCTTTTGAAACTTTCTAAGGAGAATGAGATGCTCTATATTTTCTTTTTCTTTTCTCTCAGGTGGGTATCTTGTACCCCTAATTCTACTGTCGGACACTTGTCCATTTTTACCTCTCGTGTCACTTTTTCTTTCTTTCGAGGTTCCGGGCACTTGCCCCTTTTTATTTCCTCGTATACTTTTTTTTAGAGCACTCATCTCATGAGATAAGATAGCAAGTGGTAGTAACAAGATAACTTAAGCATTTATTTCACAGGGGAAAAACAGAAATGTTTTTGGCTATTCTCTCCTAGATTAGGAGTAGAATATTTTTAGGTGATTCTGGAGATGGAAATGGGTGGATATATGTGGATGCGTACTTCCGGAGTAGAAGCAGCATGTGTGAGTGAACGTGCACGTGAATCTTGACTTAACCACATGACAAGCTCCAAAGGGTCTACACAGCTTGACCACACTCAATGCTCATAAGCAGTATAAAGTAAATGTGTGGCTCAAAGTCTAGCAAGCATGTATATATGGCTGTGGTAGGAATTTAAACTCTCATCATACAGGAACTCATCATGCAACAATTTAAAGATTTTCAAAGATAAAATTCTCCAGAATTCTAGCATCTCTAGGAACAGATAAACAGCAGCTCAACCCTCCCATATCGTATCCGTTAACGACTTAGACTTTAGATCAAGTACTCTCCCCACAAGTTCAGGTTTAGAGCAAATCTTAATTAATAACAGTCATGCCTAAACTTGAGAGAGATTTCAATTTTGAGAACTAATCATGGCAGAGCAACTACTCATCATATCCATGTGAGAGCTTATCATGAGGGTTCATAGCAAACTTTATTTATTTATTTATCAAACTAAGCAAAGATATATATAACCACAAAATCTTTATTTGGGTTTTTATAATTATGCATCTTTTTATTATTTGAGTAAAATATAAATGCGAGTAGAAACACTTAGCTGGATAAATGGGAGTGCTCTCCCCCAAGCTGGATTTTGACGTAGTTTCTCCTTATGTATCTAGCATGTAGCAGAGGTGTATTTGAATGTCGGCAGCACCCTGACAGCGAGTAGGATGTCCTCCGTCTGCTAGTCTTCTTTGATCCTTGAATTCTGTGGAGCTCAAATAAACAACAAAGCTTTGTGGAACTAGTTAAGTGTTAGCATAAATATCTAGCCTTTATCATGTTGAGCCTCCTCAATAAATGTTACTCATTAGGAGGATCATAATTTTATTTTTATAATTTTATTTTTATAGGACAGGAATATACTTATTTCATTTTTACGCCACCACAGTGGATGTACTTATGGGTTTTATGCCATGAGCATACTCACATGGGGCTTACTATTTTTAACATTTTTATTTTCTTTTCAAGATGATATGAACCTGCTTAACTAAGCAAACTATTTTAAATAGTTGAAAGGAAAAAGATAACTACCAAGTTTACCTCTTGGCAAGGCGTTCGGTGTTTTTAAGTCCTCCGAACGGGACTCTCCATTTTCTCAGTCGTCCTGGGATTCGCTGGATGGCGTAGTCGGTGGTTCCGGTGGAGCCTGCTCTTCATGTATAACTATGTTTTTTTCTCCACACCTGACTCGATGCTACGGTCTCCTCAGGACAGTTCTGTTCAAGTTATATGTCTTTAGACCTTACAACTTCTCCATCATAGTCTACCCATCCGTCCTTGATGATTTGCCTTCTCTGATTGTGATTGCGTCGTCTTCTTCTTGTCCTGACCTTCTCAGAGGGGAAGTGCATATGGACTTCTCCAGTTCCAATGTAGATGATTGCTTTAACAGTGCTGCGGAACGGTCTCCTAAGGATGATGGAGGATCATACTTGTCTTCTCCCATGTCAATAACCTTAAAATCATCTGGAGCTGAATGTATGTTGGTTGTAGGGGCATGGTTCCATGTAGGAGCTGACAAGTGACTGCGGCCATTATGTTGACGTTAGATCCGGTGTCGTAGAGTGTCTTCTGAAAGGAATATCCGTTGATTGTGCACTCGATGCTTGGAACACCAGGGTCGTCCTTCTTGATCAAGAAAGGTGACTTGAGTTGACGATCTTGACCTCCTTGAGCTGCAGTGACCATCTTAGCTGACTCGGTACACATTTGCTTGTTCCTGTTCCTCCTGTTGGTCCTCTTCCTTGTTTCATGTCGGGATTGCTCTGAGATTTGTGTAGTCTTATTCTTTAAGGAAAACATCTCCTTCCTTCCCTTTATGTAGAAACTGATCTTAGCAGCACTAGCGTAGATGACAGCTCCTGAGGTGTTTAGGAACGGCCTCCCTAGGATGATGGGTGCCCTCTCATCAGTACCAGTCTCTATCACTACGAAGTCTGCTGGGACGTACAAGGTACCAACTCAGACGTAGAGGTTCTTCAATATTCCCCTGGGCATAATGTTGACGCTGGAGCCAAAGTTGTAGAGTGCTTCTGGGAAGTCCACCATGCCGGTGGAGATCGGGATGACGGTGCGTCCTGGATCGCCTCTCTTAAACAGCAGAAGGTCAATAATTACTTCCACAATGGGGTTACTCCAGTAGTTACATCCTCAAGCATCTCAGGGTAGTGTTTGCATGAGTGTCCAGTATCTCCAGTGTGTTTGTGCTCGTAGATCTAGGTTCTTCACTTGGTGGAGTCTAGGAGTTGTAAAACTCCTTCATATTTTGCTCGAAGTGTACCTGCTCATAGAGACAAGGCAGAGATCAAGTGCATGGGCCCTATTGGTGGAAAACACCAACAGAACCAAAAGTGTATTTGTTCTTCTCTAACCTTAAGCATAGTGAGCAAGATAAAGTTGATTGATAATAACATCATGAGTGTAGCATTTAAAACATTTGTTAGATCAGATTGCTCAACCTAATGGAAAGATAATCTATCTATACTTATGTGTTTTCTCGCTTTTGTATATATATATATATATATCTTCCAAAGACTGAGTGTGCAATATTTTAGTTTATATGATTAGAAGTGTGGAATCACAAAGGTGGAAGGACTAAACATATTGAATCGGTTGAGTTGGTTAATCTAGAGTTGTAAATCATACATGTTTGTCTCTTTTATTTATGTGAACGCCAAAACCAAGGAGAAGCTTATAGAAGTGATAGTCAAGTACTTTAAGATGTTACCTTACTTGAAGAGTGATGGTACAGTATCACCTTGTGGAAGCTTTCCTCTCTTAGCGGTTGTGCATTGTGTTTGTGGCACCCTCCATGGATCATCTCTTGTGAGCTATGTCTTCCTTGTGTAAATTGTTAACCTTCATGCGTCTCTCTCTTTGTCTCCAATGTGAGTTTATCTCAGGACTTCCCAGGTCGATATTAAAAGTTTTCCTGCAGGGGTTAGTCCAACAAAATATCCAATATCTACTATAGCATACTATCGGCTCAAAGATCAACCTAGACACCATGTCTAATTTGATTTAGGAGGGCATTTTAACCTAAGCACCAAGCTTGATTTAAAAACCCTTGGAAGTAAGATCATCAGCCCTAAACTAAGCACCATGCTTAATTAAGAGATAAATGAAACTACTCCAAACCTAGACATATACTAAAGCAAATAAAGGTAGCATGAGAGCATTTATAGAGATCTACTCAAGTGGAGATGAAGTAGTGTGATTAGTATTTAACAAATTGAGCATGTCTCAAAGGTAGGGACAACCAACATAGCAACATGGCAAAGGATGTTTTTATGTAAAGTACTCCCGCAAGCTTGAATTTTGCAAAATTCAAGTTTGGATGAATTTAATTCAATGTTGTGTGATGGTTGGTTGGACATACCTTGACCTTGTCATTCATCCGATCTTCTTGCTCCAATCCTAGAAAGGTTAGTGACAAGAATACCCGAAGGAATATTTTTACAATTATCCTTATATGCTCAATACACAAGGTAATGTTGCAAATAATTAAAATCTCATGTTACAATCTGATCAGTGCTTGTTTTAGGACACTAAGCTTGTCCTTGGGAAACCATCGATTTATGTCAGTGAAGTGGTTTCCCCTCCAACGCTGACCTATATCAAGATCAACTTAACGAGATCTACAATATTTAATATAGACATATGCATCGACAACCGCCCTTTTAAAGTTTTTATAAATAGCAAGGAAGAGGGGGTTGGAGATCTCGAATGTGGTGATGTTGGAGAGACCAATGGATTGTGAAGATGTTGCATATGAGCATGGAGTAAATGAAGTGGTTATGAAATAAATTCCATGCTCATTAATGCTTAGAGTGAAATCCATGTGGTATGGTGAAAATGATAAGGTGAGTGTGGTAAAAAAGAAAAAGGATACACGGATGACTTGGTTCGAAACTAGCACAGCTACCGTTCCCCGGCAACGACGCCAGAAAGCTTGTTGGGTATTTTAAACGCAAACAGAAAAATCCGCAAGCGCACGGATACCGATGTAGCCTTCACCCGGGAGTATTCCAGAGTATCAATTTTCCACAGGGAACGTGAGTGTACTAATTAAGATCCAAGATCGCCCAAGGATAACTATATGATTATTTTTGGTGGGAAGAGAGGAAGTTTCCTGAGAGTTCTCTAGTTGATCTAAGAATCAAGAATTACTTCAAGATTATCTATTTCGAGACATCAGAACACTAACCACAGAAAGAGATGAGAAGGGGGCTAGGAAGCTCCGACTACGGTCCTACAAACACCGATCCGAACGTGGTGGAATACGTCGACCGTTAGGGCTGTCACTACCCTAGGGCTACCACAACAATCCGCAGGATTGGGTGCAATTCTAGGTAATTGCAAGACTAAACACCACGTCTAATCTATTAATTACTACTCTAATGTTTCAAAGATTAGAGCACTTGATGCAAGCGGGAATCTAATAAATAACTTGAATGTAAATAAAAGTAATTAGAGAACTCAGAAATTATGAATTGAAGAACCTGGAGAACGATGAAGAACGAACCAGTTGCTGCAAAAGTACAATGTTGAGGAAGATCCGACAGATCCAGCTCCTCCTCCGCTCTCCTCTTCTCTCTCCCTATTTTCTAGATTACAACTAGAAATAACTAGAACTAGAACTAGAGGAACTAGAACTAGAACTAGATGAACTAGAACTAGATCTAGATGAACTAGAGGTAGAACTAGAAGAACTAGAGGGATCCTCTCTACTTGGATGAAGAATTGAAACCCTAACTTTGATTTTGTAGAAGAGGTATGATCTCCAGGGGCCAGGGGGCCTTGCTTATATAGTCTTTTCAAATGAATCTAGGCCGTCGGATCAAACCGACATTGATCGTGTGGTTTTCCTTGAAGTATTAGGTCGGTGGAGCATGATCCCCGAACTTCACCCTGATTGGTCTAGGGGGAAGGGCGGGCGCCCAGTAAGGGAGGGCGGGCGCCCAGTGCCCGGCTCCGTCACGTCTCCCGTTCGCTCCCGTAGCTTCTGGACTCTTCTAGATGGTAGATAATGGTGCGGCACGTTAATATCTCTATGTAAACCTGACGTGTGGGCCTTTCTTCCGTATTTCCTGATAACCCCCTGCAGAAATAGACAAACACCAAAACTTGTGGAATTCTGTCAGATAAAACCCTAAGTCTAGGTGTTGGTTGCATTTGGATCCTTTTCCATGATTAATTGATGGTTAAATATGAGCATTAAGGACCGTCAACATACACCTCTTGTAGTCCTTGGGGATTAAGACCGTACTTAATGTGGATCATTGAACATTGCTCTTTTATGGGTTTAAAGGAGAATTTTTCTTCTTTTCCATGGATGTTGAAGCTGATTTCTCCTGATGCAACATTGATCTATGTTTTTGCCATACTTAAAAGGGTCACCTGAGGATGAGGGTTGACTCTTTTGTGACATCCATATCTAGTACCACAAAGTCTACCAACACATAACAATCCTGAATCTTGACAGATATGTCTTCTACAATCCCTGTTGGATATCGTAGTGATGAATTGGCCAGTTGAAGCATCATTGTTGTGGGTGCTAATGTCTTATGGGTTAATTTGTCATAGATGGATTTGGGCATGACACTCACACTAGCTCTTAGATCGCACAAGGCTTGGTTAAAGTATTGGGTTCCGATGGAGCAGGAGATCATAGGGCATCCAGGGTCCTTTTTTTCTCAGGGTAGTCAAGTATAGCTGCGCTGCACACTTCTGTCAGTTGTACGACTGCTGTGGATGTTGGTATTTTTAAGGCGCGGATAGATAAGATCCGCAAGCGCACGGATACCGTTGTAGCTTTCACCTAGAGGGTTTTATATATCGTATCCATAGGGAAACGTGTGAATCAACTACGAGTTCTAACTTAACCGAAAAGGGTGAGTGAAAAAGATATAAACTATACTATGGATAAAATCTAAGTGGTACCAAGATAAAAGGTAAAGGAAGATCAATCTAGTATGGGTTCGATAATAGGAGTATAGAGAGGATAACTCAATCATGGGTTTCTACTTCTAACTTGGGTAGTCCGTGTCTTCTCCTACTCAACTGGGGAAATTACTATGGAAGACCACAAACAGAGTACAAATCTTCCATGTAATAAGGTCTGAAAGACCTTCCTACTAGACCTACAAACAGGAGGTGGACTACAAAGGACTCAACGAATGTCACGTTCGCGATCTACTACCAATCTAGAATATAGGTTGCATCTACGACTAACCCGAGTCTAAGCAGCACTCTTACACTACGATTACACTCCAACCTAGTGCACTAGATTAAAGCACTCAAAAGAGACTCGTAAACCAGAAGAATAATATAAACAAGAATCTTACTTGAATAAGAAGTTGATGACCCGAGCCTGAGCCATCTCAGGACCAGACAGAGCTCGATCCCATCGAAGTACAAGTTGATGAAGAGGCACCGATAGGCCGGCGCCTCCTCTGAACTCCTCCCTCGCTCTCCATCTCTCTACTATCTAGAAGACTAGATCTACTCTAAGGGCAAAAGGTTATCCATTCAAGGGACACCTCTCAAGCCCAAACCATAGCTTTTCTCTAGAGGATGAAGAATGAATAATCTGAATAATGGGTGCCTCAAACCCTGGGGTCTACCCTTCCTTATATAGGGAGGTGGGATGAACCGTAGCCCTCGGATCAAACCAATGTTTGTTAGTGGAGGAGATTAATCCTTAAAGGCGGTTTAGCACTAACGTTGAAGCGGAGGCTGACAGGTGGACCCACTAGGGCGCCCGCCCTACTTGGCCGCCCTGGCCTAGTGTCAGGTTTCATTCTCCTTTGTTCTGGTGCCTTCCCAAGCCTTCTAGATCATATCTTTTTATGTGTTGGCTCCTTTCTCCCTATGTAAACCTAACATGTGGGTCTCCCTTGGCTCTTTTCTGATCACCCCCTGTAGAAATAGACATTCAACAAAACTCGTGGAATTCTGTCAGTGTACCCCCTATATCTATGTTGGTGATTGCTTTTAAGCCCTTTCTCTATTCTCTTGTTGATATAAAAATGATACTTATCTACCGTCAACAAGCTCCCCAAGCTTACCCTTTGCTCGTCCCTGAGCAAAGATAAACTCAGTGATGGATGAGGAGTTGCTACAATGCTTTCACGCCTCAAAAGTACACATGCGTTCAAACAAAAATTCTCCTTAGATTAGAGTAAACTATTCTGACTTCAAACTTACCCGTATTACCTTCTACCATGGGGCTTGTATCCATCACTTGGGTCTTTAGCAGTTGAAAGATAGAACGGTTAAGTCAGACACTATGTCTCTAGCTCATAGATCAACCTTCATTCTGGAGTTTTTATGGATTTTCAAATAAAACTCAGAGATCCCTTTTTTATGACCCTCTCAAGTCTCTCATTTGTGGTATTTGTGGAACCTTACCAAGGCACTAATGGTGTATGACTTCTCTCATCTCTCAAGATATATAGTATTTTTGGCATTAGGCATAGTAACATTGTGCCCTCTCTATCACACCTTTCAACTAATAGGCTTATGTGGAGCTTATAGGTGGGGAGACAACTCATACATACTTGCAACCATGTATTGTAAAGTCAAACAATGGATCCAAAGAAACAAGTACAATCAAATCAAGATGTGCATGTGTGTGGAAGATATGGGATATAGTGGATGGTGGAAATGGTTATGATGTGGTGAACATGATGGTAATGGTGAAAGCCTAATTCTACTTTTGCTCCTTGAAGATACATACCTCTCTTTTGAATCTGAAGACACTGGGAGAACTTGGGTTGCTCACAATCTTTTACTCTTCTTTTTTTTTCTTTGGGACAATTGTCCTCTTTATTTCTTTATTTCTTTCTTTCTTTCTTTTCATTGAGCACCCAAGCCTCTTTGGATATATTGATGGGAGGTAGTAACTGGAATATTTGGAGCTTTATTTGGATGCCAATGGGATGATGGATGGAAAATTTGTTTTTGGTGTTCACTCCTAGTGTAGGAGTAGAACAATTTTGGGTGGATCTAGATGGAGTGGACGTGATCTTGATTTTAACCGCATGACAAGTCTCTAAGGGTCAACACAGTTTGAGTCTACTCAATGCTCACAAGTAGTAAATATGAGTGGAAGTTTTCCTAGTCTACAAGCATGTATATATGGCTGTGGTAGGAATTCAAGCTCTCGTCATACAGGAACTCATTATGCAGAATTTTTATATTTTTCAAAGATAAATTCTCCAGAACTCTAGCATCTCAAAGTACAAAACAGCAGCTCAGACCTTTCCATATCATATCCACCAACTACCTAGACTTATGTTCAAGCAATGCTACCCACAAGTTTCAGGTTTAGAGCAAATCTTAGATCAAAATAGTTGTGTCTAAAACTTTTGAGAGTTCGAGGTTGAAAACTAGGTACTTGAAAGGAATTATGATAGAACAACTATTCATCATTTCCATGCAAGGGTTTTATTCATCTTCTTTAAAACCAAAATCGCCTTCTTTAAAACCAAAATCAAGCAAACTAAACACACCTTTTTATTTTGTTTTAGATTATTATAACTAATTAAGAAAACTCACAAGGACTCCAACAGTGGAAAGAACATCCACTTGCTTGTCAGCTCCTCATGGTACTTCAAATCATCCCAGCGAGGATCCAAAGTTTTAAGTCCTCCGAATAAGACTTCTTATCATGTTCGCTCCTTAGGTGCATCATCTAGTCCCAAGGGTGGAGACTTCAATGACCGTACCTCTTGATATAATGTCACCTATGTTCTTAGTTCGTCCAATGTCTTGCTCAGTGTGCATGTTCTTAAGCAGGGACATCGCTGGTATGATTTGAGGAATTGATAAACTCCTCCATCTTTTTCTCAAAGTGTGTCCTACTCATAAAGACAAGGCAGAGATCAAGTGCATGGGCTCTGTTGGTGGGAAAACACCAACAGAACCAAAAGTTCATTCATTTATCTCTAGCCTTAGGCATGTTGAGCAAGTCAAAGTTCATGTGTATGTGCTTTATTCATTCTTACATGGGTGACAATGAGTATGAGTATAGCATTAAAATCTTTGGTAGATCAGATCACTATGGAAGGACAGTCTATATCAGCATATTGTATAATTACATGATTGTGATTATCAACTTCCAATGGTGAGATGTGCAACATTTTTAGTTCATTTGGTAAAGACAGTGAGATCAGGAAAGTACTTCTATGAACAAGCATAAAGAAATGAACATGTTGAGTTAATCAGGCTGGATCAAGTAAGGTTGCAACTCAAACATGTTTCGTTATTCATTTATGTGCATACCAGAATCAAGGAAGAAGCTTTTAAGTGATGATCAAATGTGTTGAGGTGTTACCTTTAATACTAGAGCATGTTGATCCCGTAGCACCTTGTGGTAGCTTCCCTTTCTTGGTCGGTCTTCGATCTTGTTCATGTACAACTTGTCCTCTTTGTTGCACTCCTTCCTTGCCCTTTTTTGGTCAGGCCATCTTCTCTCTGTTTCTCTTTTGTGTTTCTTTTTCATGTTTGACCATTTTGCTCTTCTTTCTATTCCTGCAAAACATTAGTGGACAACACATACAGGAAGGAATATACAAGAGATAACAAGGATAGTGTTGTCATATAGCTAAAGGTCACCTTCTATGCTAGAGTGAAGTTTGTTTGAGCATGTTAGCATAAAATATTTACTATTCACCTTTGCTTTGTTTCAAGAGGATTGGTTTTAGTTTTCATCTTAAGTTTGATCTCATATATTATAACACCCTAGTGTTATGGTTGCATCATTCACATGCATAACATGAGCATCATCATATTCATAAGCATATCATGATCATCATTTACCTTGGGTCATGTCATTTTATGCAAAAGTTGGATTTAACTTGCTTAAATATGCTTCCTATGCTTGTGGTTGTTTGTGCCAAGCTCATGTTTGTGTTCTATGCCTTGGTAAATAGTTCATCTATGCTTAACTTAACTTTTGGAACAATGTTCATGTTGGTCACATCTCCAAATTAAGTACCTAAGTCATACTTCCTTTTATAGGCCTTAAAAACCTCTTTTGCTTAACTTTTAAAAAGTGCTTCATAAAATGTTTTCATGTCAAAACTTTCTACAGCAAAGTGGTAGCAAATTTTATAAGGAACAAAAGTTGTTTTACGGCCATCTCATGAAAATGATCACATCTAGCTTAAAAGTGCTCCACAAGGCAGATTTGGGGCTGTTTCCAACACTTAGAAATTTTTCTAAGTCTGGGATTGCATCAATTTGCTCGAGGGTGGTTTGGTTAGCTTCCAGTTTGAAATCCAGGCCGAATCAAGTCTTGATCTTGTAAGCAAAGTTGGAGTCCTCATATAGCTCTATAGCCTGGAGCAATTAGCTAGCAAAATCATCGACCCGATTAGGAGATAATCGAGGCCAAAGTTCGAGTTTCACTCTAGTTCAGTGGCTGAATGGAGACAGCGTCAGTGGGGAGGAGCTCGCCGGTGACGTCGCGTGTTGGACCCGTGTCGTCCGTACGCCGGCGTTGCCCCCATTCGTCAAGCCATCGACGCCGTCATGGATGCCACGACACCCCGCACTCGCCAGCACTCGTTCACTCCCTCCCTCTCTCTCTCTCGCGCGACTCCGACGGCGGAAACGCCATTGCCATTGTCGCCGAGAGCTCCGCGAGCTTCGCACGCGCTCATCTTCGTGTCTCACCTCACCCTCGAGCGTCTCCAAGTCCGCCTCGAGCTCCTCCATCTTCTCCACCCTTTGGTTGGACGAGATCTTCCCGAGGTGAGCCACATTTTGCGAGTTTGCCATTGTCAGGTTCACGGCCGTCGCGACCCCGATTTCGGCGAACCTCGCCGCTGCTCTGTCCTTGCCTTCCTTCTTCCCTCCGAGTCACATTACAGTCTGCTTAGGTCTCGGTTGTGGTCCGTGCCACGCCATTCCAGCCTTGGTGCCACCGTCATGCGGGAACACGGCCACCGCACCGCCGCGCCCACCGCCGACAAGCACCCCGCACATGAGCAGACTCACCGGAGCCATTAGGGTTAGGCGTTTCTACCTAGAAAGCTCCGCACTGTCTCGCTGGTGCTTAAGTCGCTCTTCCACGATGCTCTACCGGTCGGAGATGGCCGACGTAAGCCGAGGTAGCTCCGCCGTGCCGCCATGGCTGACGGCGACCCCTCTCCGACGCTCCAACCCTAGGGTCACCTACCTCTATCGATGCGGAATCACTCCAGGAGCACGTTGGTGCCCTTGGATCCACCGGAGAAGCTCACCATCGGTGAGCATTCGCCGACGAGTGCGTCCTCTGTTCTCGGGGTCGCTGACGCGCGGGACACGCTGTCAGTGACACAACGATTCCCTCCTCTCTTTTATTCAAAATCCAGATTTCTTGCAATCTTGCAAAAATCATATCTGCAGTTCCTGGGATCCAAAAATTGTGAAACAAATTTTGTGATGATCCATGAGATGGCTAGATTGTGGTAAAAATATAATATGCACCATGTTTACTGGGAAAAATAATTGTTATGATTTAATCTTTTTATTTGAATATAAATTCATATCTTTTGATATACTGCTCCAATTGCTCTGAAAATTTTATAGTAGGCTCTAAATGACATGAGAATGCTATGATAAATATTTCATGATTTTTGGAGTAATTTATCTTTGATATGGAATTTATGTTAATACTATGGCTTGTTTTCATATTTAAATCATAATAAATGTTTGATGTTTATGCTGGTGTTCTACTTTGGTGTCAAGCTTGTTCATAGTAATAGTAACATGTAAATAATCTGACATCTGTTGTTTGACACTATCTAAGCCATGTTTCTTAATTTATGAAATAAGCACCTTGTTACATGTTAAATACTTATCTTAAGTTTGGCATGCGTAATTGTTCTGAAAATTTTTGGGTAATGTCTAGATGCCATGCTTGTGCTTCTGTAATTTTTGTAGATTTTTCTGAGCAATTTTGCTAGTATCTTGTAATTATGTCCTTTTGTGGAATTAAATTAATAAATGCCATGTTATTGAATGTTAGTGGTCAACATGTGATGTTCTCGTAATCCTAGGTTATGCTTGTGCTTGTAAGCCATTTGGCTAGCACTAAATATGTTTTGGCTATGTCATCAAATAATTAATGAAAGGTTTTTAGCTGTTCTGGACAGCAAGGGAGTAATCTGACCATTGCTTAATGATAACTTGTTTCTCTGAGAGATTTGTCTTAATCAAAGATGTTGTAAACTTTATGAGCTAGCTACAGTTTAAATTTGGGATCATTTGGTCCAATAGTTTAAAAGTTATAGCTCTTCCAAGTTGGGTTCCAGAACTAGGAGCTCTCTGTTTTTCTGGGACAGAACCTAGAACTTTGTTTAATTGACCTGTTTAGCTTGTGAATATTGCTGTGATGTCTAAAGATGAAATGTAAAAAATTTCATAAGCTTTCCAAAATGTCCTCATTCATGTTTGTTGGATCTGTAAATCATTAGTTATGATTTGTTTATTGAGCTGCACTGTTATTTGGTTATTGCTGTTTATGGTTTGAATTGCTAAATCTTGCTAAGTTAGTTACTTATCTTGTGTGAGATTATTTTGGGAGTTACTCCGTAAATGAGTGTCCAGTGAAGTTCTAATCATATTACCAAGCATTCATTCTCATCTAGTATGCACACATGTCTCACTCACCGTGCATGCAATAGGTGCACCGGAAACGACAGCCTCGTTCGAGCTCCATCAAGCGAACCCCGAAGGCTAGGAGATTAATCAAGAAGTGGAGGTCCAGCCAGCCGGACAAGAGGAGCCCGAAGAGGAGGTCGAGTGCCCTAATCACGAGCCAGCCTCGTTTGTGAAATACAAGCCCCGGAGTATCTTAAATCTCCCACTTTAATTTCAAAAGCAATATTGATTATGTTATAGCTATTGATGCATTAAGTATAGGAGTTGTGATGAAACCCTTGCTGCATTATACTCATTCCTTGTCCAGATATCTCACCACTACCTGGTTGTAGAGTTAGGATCGAGTAGCAGCTTAGCCATGCTTTAATCGGAAGAAGTCAGTGTTGACGGTTCTTAAGTATCAATTTTAATTATCAAATAAACAAAGAAAAGGACCAATATATAAACAACACCTAGAATTAGGGTTTGATCTGACAGAATTCCACGAGTTTTGTTGTTTATCTATTTCTGCAGGGGGTTATCAGGAAATAAGGAAGAAAGGCCCACATGTCGGGTTTACATAGAGATATTAACGTGCCGTGCAATTTTCTATCATCTAGAAGACTCCAGAAGCCACGGGAGGCCGATCGGGCCCGGGGGCAGGGCGCCCACCCTCCCCCCTTGGGCGCCCGCCCACCTTTATTGGCCAATCACGTTCAACCTTGCAGATTATGCTCCACCGACCTAAAGGATCAAGGAGAACCGTTTAATCAATGTCGGTTTGATCCGATGGCCTAGATTCATTTGAAAAGACTATATAAGCAAGGCCCCCTGGCCCCTGGAGGAGAGAATCCAATTATTCATTAGCATATTCTCCAGAGAGGATTCAGAGAGAGAGGTTCCTTAGGGTTCCCACCTCATAGGGCGTAGCATCCCATGTGAGAGTAGACTAGTTCTACTAGATTGAGAGAGATAGAGTGGAGGTGTAGATCGGAGGAAGCCCGGCCTGTCATTGTCTACTCTGAGGTTGTACCTGCGGGATCAAGTCTCCTAACCTGAGGCTTGCTCCTAGGATTCTTTAGTATTTTGACTTCTAAATTCTAGTAAGTTCTTTGTTTTATTGTTCTTTGAATTATGAGTTTACTTTGATCTCTTCGCGTAGAGTTTAGAGTAATCATCTCTAGCGTAAACGTGGTGTTTGGGCTAGGATACTCATAAATATCCCCTGACTAGCTGGAACGTGGTAGTAGCGAGGAACGTGACATTTCCGAGTTACCTTTGTAGCCCATATCCCATTAGCAGGCTCGATAGGGTTTATAGGTGCGGGTCGAACATCCTTTGTGGTGTCTAGATTCCGTGAGCCTCCCCAACAGAACATTAGATCATCCTTACCAAGGTTAGAACGAGAGTGCAGTTGTAGTCTTCTCTATACATCACTCACATCGAATCACATAGTTTGTAGCCTAAAGGATAGTAGTAATAGACCGGGTTAGTAAGATGCACGCTTTCTCCTAGTGGTAAAAATATAAATACGATACTCTAGATAATATCCCGGGTGAAGTGCTCACCGATATCCGTGCGCTTGCGGATTAATTTCTGATTGCGTTACCAAATATCTACAGTCGGGTGATATCCTATCACCTGCATGAAATAGGGTTGTGTCGGATCACGATTGACTATATGTGCTATCGTGGAAAGAACCTGATTAAAATGACTTAAGCTGGGCGGAGTTTTGCAAGGTTGTAGTAACTCCATCTGTGGCAGCTAAGGTCTGATCGTTGTACGTCCTCTCATCATGTTGAACGCATGCCTGACACTTAGTTGGCCAGATAACTAGTTCTGACCGTGAAGCCTAGTAGTATGACTCAGGCCGGAAGACTGGCAAGTATAAAGTGCGCACTACTGGAGGAAGTGCGGTGTGCGGCGGATCATTGGCGTAAGACCAAAGGCAGGTGAGTTAAAAGTCCTGACCTCCCTGGCAGAGTGGTAGCCCTGGGAGTGTGGCGCTGATCCGATCTTCTTGCTCTAATCCTGGAAAGGTTAGTGACAAGAATACCTGAAGGAATATTTTTACAATTATCCTTATATGCACAATACACAAGGTAATGTTGCAAATAATTAAAAGCTCATGTTATGATTTGATCAGTGCTTATTTTAGGACACTAAGCTTGTCTTTGGGAAACCATCAATTTATGACGGCGAAGTGGTTTCCCTTCCAACGCTGACCTATATCAAGATCAACTCAATGAGATCTGCAATATTTATTATAGACATATGCATCGACAACCGCCCTTTTAAAGTTTTTATAAATAGAAAGGAAGAGGGGGTTAGAGATCTCAAATGTGGTGATGTTGGAGAGACCAATAGATTGGGAAGATGTTGCATATGAGCATGGAGTGAACGAAGTGGCTATAAAATAAATTCCATGCTTATTAATGTTATCTTCGTCTCCAATCTGAATGTTCGGAGTTTCTCCTGGATTGGTCTCACCTATGTCCTCTTCTATAGTTGGATGAATCTCATCTTCAAAGGGAGTCAAGAACTCACCATTTGAAATTGAGCCAAAGTCAGAATCCATTAAGGCTTCTTCCTTATCCATCCATTCTACACATTCCAGCCATTTAGAACTTGTGATCAAGACAAGGGAGCTGATAGAATCTTCTCTACGGCTTAGCTCTCCTTCTATGGCATTACTTGACATGCCATCCTTATGGTCTTCATGACTCCTATGGTTTGGTCGTCTTGATGGATTGCCAGGATAATCATGATACTTAAAAGGAGAGGGCTAAGAGGGGTCTCTAAGGTCAAGGATGGATTTAGAATTTGTGAACATGGAAGGGGAGCAGATAGAATTTTCTATATGGTTTAGCTCTCCTTCACTTGATATGTGATCCTCAACTTCTTCATAACAAGAACCAGGACATTCTCTAAGAGAACCATTATTGCAAGGATTTGAATTATCCCTGCTTGATGGTCTCTTATGGAACCAGAAGTCTAAACCATCAGCATTTAAAAGATTTAAGGTCAGAATTCCTTCCTCCCATGGAGAATTTTAGGATATTGATGGTTTAGGATTGATAGCTAAAGTTTGGAATTGAAGTGGTTGTGATCTGGCTATCGAAACTTCTTCTTCTTGTCTAGGAACTGGTTCTTTCTCTTTCTCGGGGATATAAATGCTAGGAAACTTTCCACTCAATGAATCAATTAAATCCCAAGCTTCACTAGCAGGTAGGTGATAGAAGGATCCTCTAGAGGCTGTATTCACGGTTTGCTTATTTTCCCTACTAAGGCCCTCAAAAAAGTGAATTAGAAGAATTTCTTCTGGAATAGAAAGCTTTGGGCCAGTGAGAGTAAGGTTAATAAAGCGGTCCCATGATTTGCCAAGAGATTCTTCTTCTAGTTGTCTAAAAGAAATAATCTCACGCCGAAGTTCGACCACTTTGGAGATTGGAAAATATTTAAAAAGAAAACTATTAACTCCTTCCAATCTCCATGAACACTCCCTACTTTGAGTTTGTACCAATGCCTAGCTTTTCCTGTTAAAGAGAACGGGAAGAGCTTCCATTTAAGGGTCTCATCGGACATGCCTTCAATGCGAAGGAGGTCACAGACTCGATAAAACTCTCTTAGATGTGTGTATGGGTTTTCCTCACCTTCTCCTGAGAAAGGTTGTTTTTGAACAAATTCTATGTATTCGGGCTCTATCTCAAAACTAGATGCTATGATAGGCTTTGAAGATTTTGGTGGTTCGAGATGTGTGCCCGTAGGTCTATGAAATTCATAGATAGACATGTTTGCCTTCATGATAGACCAGAGATCAAGGATTAGATAAGAAGAAAGAATAGCAGAGATGAGGCAAAGGATAAAAGGAAAAAATATATATATTTTTTTTATTTTTCTAGAAAATGATTAAGCTAGTTCGTAGTCAACTCAGCAACCGTCTCCCCGACAACGGTGCCAAAAATTCTTGTTGACACTTGCTAACACCACTTGAATACTAGGTTGTCATCCCCAGCATGGCACTAGAGTGTACTATGGTATTTATACGCACACAGATAAATCCGCAAGCGCACGGATACCGTTGTAGCTTTTACCCGATTAAAGGTTTTATCGTATCCACAGGGAAACAGGAGAACTGATCTACGCTCTAACTTAACATAGATAGATAGGTAGGTGTAGATAGGAAAGATGGTAGAATTGAATAAGCACAATATTAAAAGTAAGATAACAATGGGTGATAATATGGGAATAGAGAGTAGAGCAATCTAGTATATGGGCGATGGTAGGAGAATAGAGAGGATAACTATGGTTTCTCTACTTCAAAGGGGTATGTCTATGCCTGGGACGAACCACGTGATAAGAATACACCACAAAGGATGCTTATCCATAGGCCGATAAACCCTACCCGTCCTGCTAACAGGCGGTGGACTATAGGGGACCAACGTAACTGTCACCTACGCGGCCTACCACACGATCCAGCTAGACAGGGGATATCCACAAGTAATCTAGGTCTAAGCACCATGCTTACACCTATACTACAACTCTAACATATAGGGTCCTATAGATTAAAAGTACTCAAAAGAGTTATGAACCAGAACATACATGAATAGTAATTGCATAATGAAATAGAAGTAGATTACCAGAGTCTTCCCATGAGCAAGCTTGATTAGAACTTGATCACGGCGAAGTACAACCGGAGGAAGAACCGACAGGTCGGCCTCTCCTCCAATCCTCCCTCGCTCTCCATCTCACTACTATCTAGATCTACTCTAGTTTAGAGATGAGAGGAGAGCTCTCATCTCCAAACCCTAGCTTTTGCTCTGTCTATGTAGAGGAAAGGTTATCCTTCGAGGGCACCTCTCAACTCTACAATGAACTTTTTCTCCTCCAGGGGCCATGGGGTCTGCTTATATAGTCTCCTCAAGTGAATCTGGGCCGTCGGATCAAACCGACATTGATTGAACGGTTATCCTTGATCCTTTAGGTCGGTGGAGCATAATCCGTGAGACGGGTCCTGATTGGACTCTAACTCAGGGCGGGCGCCCTAGGGGGGAGGGCGGGCGCCCTGCCCCCAGGCCCGATCGCCTTCCCGATTGTTCCCGTGGCTTCTGGAGTCTTCTAGATGATAGAAAATTGCACGGCACGTTAATATCTCTATGTAAACCCGACATGTGGGCCTTTCCTCCATATTTCCTGATAACCCCCTGCAGAAATAGACAAACACAAAAAACTCGTGGAATTCTGTCAGATAAAAACCTAAGTTTGGGTTTTGGTTGTATTTGGATCCTTTTTTTATTTATTTGATGATTATATTTGGTACTTAAGGACTGTCAACGTATAGTAGCTTCAAGGATTTCATGGATACTAAGCCCCCATCTTTCAGAGAGGCTGAAGAACCCCTTCAGGCTGAGGAGTGGCTGAACACGGTGGAACAAAAGTTCCGCTTGCTTCGGCTGACTGATAGTTTGAAGGCCGAGTATGCAGCTCATCAACTGCAGGGTCCAGCAGGCATCTGGTGCAATCAGTATCGGGAGGCTCTTCCGGCCAACACTGTGATTGACTGGAATCTCTTCTGTGTAGCTTTCAAGGGGCATTTCATACCTCCTGGCGTCATGGAGATGAAGCATACTGAGTTCATGCTGTTAACTCAGGGCAACAAAACTCTGAAGGAGTATTTGCATGCTTTTAATCTTCTGTCAAGGTATGCTCCTGAGTTTGTGAGCACGGAGTCGAAGAAGATTGCTAGCTTCAAGAGGGGTCTTGGCCCCAAGCTGCTGAAGACGATGGGCCGCACAAAGTGTGCAACTTTCAATGAGTTTGTCAGTGATGCTCTTACCCAAGAGAACTACAACACTGTGTACACTGCGACCAACACTCGCAAGCGAGCTTTTGAGGCCGGGGTAGGGGCATCTCAGTCTAAGGCTCCAGTAGCAGCTAGGCCCCAGTATCGTGCTCCAACTCCTAACCAGTGATATCGCCCTCCAGCAAAGAAGAATCAGGCGAAGATGGGGTTCCGCAAGGGGTACACCATTGCTCTTCCTAGGGGCAACACTGGTCCCAGCTATGCCAAGACTCCACCTACCAACCGTCTATGCTGGAACTGTAATCATACAGGGCACTGGCAAAGCAACTGTCGTTACCCGCCAAAGAAGGGCAACCAAGGGAACATCCGCCAGGGGCGTGTTCACTATACAACTATGGAAGCAATCCCTGTTGGTGAGGTAGTTACGACTGGTAAGTTTCTAGTTAACCAATGTGATACACTTGTGCTTTTTTATTCAGGAGCATCGCATTCTTTTGTGAGTTCAGACTTTGTGTCTAAGCATAATCTCAAGGCAATTACACTTGATAAAGGCAGTTATTGCATTAGTGCTGCTGGGAATAATATTTCTACAAATCAAGTGGTTTTGGGAGCAACTCTAGAAATAGGAGACCATCAGTTTCTTGCTGATCTGGTTGTTCTACCCGGTGTGGGTATAGATGTAATTCTGGGTATGAAATGGATGAGTGGCAACGGAGTCCTTCTCGACACCACCACTCGTGTAGTGATGTTGAGAGACCCGAATACCAAAGAGGCGTTCTTAGTGCAACTTACTTGGGATATTCATATCCATAGCACGATGAATGCAGTTACATCTAGGGTCATCAAGGATATTCTGGTAGTGTGTGAGTTCCCGGATGTATTCCCTGATGATTTGCCCGGGCTTCCTCCAGATCGGGATGTGAAGTTCAAAATTGAATTGCTTCTAGGTACTGCTCCTATCTCTAGAAGACCATATAGAATGCCACCAAATGAGCTAGCTGAACTTAAGACCTGGCTGAATGAGTTGTTAAAGAAGGGTATTATCCATCATAGTTCTTCTCCTTGGGGTTGTCCGACTATCTTTGTGAAGAAGGATCAGTCCTTGCGCATGTGTGTGGACTATCGTCCCCTGAATGCGGTGACCATCAAGAATAAGTACCCTCTTCCTCACATTGATATCTTGTTTGATCAGTTGTCCAAAGCCAAGGTATTCTCCAAGATTGATTTGCGATCGGGGTATCATCAAATCAAGATCTGTCCTGAAGATGTACCTAAGATAGCTTTCTCGACGAGGTATGGGTTGTATGAGTATCTCGTCATGTCCTTCAGTCTTACGAATGCACCTGCTCACTTCATGTATCTCATGAATTTGGTATTCATGCCCGAATTGGACAAATTCATGGTGGTCTTCATTGATGATATCTTGGTATATTCACGTAATGAAGAGGAACATGCAGAGCATCTGCGTGTGGTGTTGACGCGCTTGCGTGAGCATCAGCTTTATCCTAAGTTCAGCAAATGCGAGTTTTGGCTAAAGAAAGTACCTTTCTTGGGCCATGTCTTATCCAAAGAAGGCATATCGGTGGATCCGGCTAAGGTGCAAGAAGTGCTGGATTGGAAAGTTCCAACTTTGGTGCACGAGGTTCGAAGTTTTCTAGGTCTGGCTGGATATTACCGTCGTTTCATTCTGGAATTCTCGAAAATATCCAAGCCTATGACTCACCTATTTCAGAAGGATGAGAAGTTTGTGTGGACGCCTGAGTGTGAAGAGGCATTCCACAAGTTGAGGACATTGCTAACATCAGCTCCTGTCCTAGCTCAACCCGATATCGAGAAGCCTTTCGATGTCTTTTGTGACGCGTGTGGTATCGGTCTGGGCTGTGTGTTGATGCATGAAGGTCGTGTTATCGCTTATGCCTCGCGCCAACTTCGAAAGCATGAGGTCAATTACCCTACTCATGACTTAGAATTGGCCGCGGTTGTTCATGCTTTGAAAATCTGGAGGCACTATTTGCTGGGTAATCTGTGCAATATCTACACTGATCACAAGAGTCTCAAGTACATCTTCACTCAACCTGAATTGAACATGCGACAACAAAGGTGGCTTGAGTTGATTAAAGATTATAATCTTCAAGTGCACTACCATCCGGGCAAGGCAAACATGGTTGCGGATGCCTTAAGTCGGAAGGCGCACTGTCATTCAGTTCAGATGGAAGATCCATCATTGTCATGTCTTATGCACCCACTTGTGCTCCACTAGATTGCTCTGGAGAGTTCTCTTCACAATCGAGTCATCGAATTGCAGCAAACAGATGTAGTCATCTACCATATAAAGAGGAAAATGAAAGAAGAAGAAACCAAGCATTTCCGAGTCGATGAGAACGGATCCTATGGTTCAGAGATCGACTTGTGGTCCCAAAAGACCGTGAGCTGCGAAACCAGATCTTATCTGAAGCTCATTCATCCAAGTTGTCTATCCATCCTGGTAGTAGCAAGATGTATCAGGATCTGAAACCTCTATTTTGGTGGACCAAGATGAAAAAGGAGATTGCTGCTTTTGTTGCTCGTTGTGATAACTGTTGTCGTGTGAAGGCAGTTCACATGAAAGCAGGCCTACTTCAACCCTTGTCAATTCCTGGTGGAAATGGGAAGAAGTTAGTATGGATTTTATCTCTGGACTCCCAACTTCTATTGAGGGTTATGACTCTATCTGGGTGATTGTAGACCGCTTGACCAAGGTTGCTCGTTTTATTCCAGTTCGAACTGATTATCGTCCACATCAGTATGTAGAGTTGTACTTCGAGCACATTGTCCGTCAGTATGGTGTGCCTCAGATTATCATATCAGATCGTGGACTATAGTTCACTGCCCCTTTTTGGGAGTGTCTTCATGAGCAAATTGGTACTCACTTGGTTCGTAGTTCTGCTTATCATCCTCAAACGGCCGGCCAACTGAACGTGTTAACCAAATCTTAGAAGACATGTTGAGGGCATGTGCTCTCTCTTCAAAAGGTTCTTGGGTAAAGTGGTTGCCGTTAGCTAAGTTCTCTTATAACTATAGTTACCAAGAGAGCATCAAGATGGCTCCATTTGAAGCCCTGTATGGTCGCAAGTGTCGAACCCCATTGAATTGGGTGGAACCCGGGGAACGAAGGTATTATTGCATCGATTTCGTGAACGAAGCGGAGCAGCAAGTCCGTACCATCTAGCAACATCTGGAAGCTGCTCAAGCTCGTCAGAAAAGTTATGCTGATAAGAGAATGAAGCCAATTGAGTTTGCAGTCGGTGACCATGTGTATATCAAGGTGTCTCCGATGAAAGGCGTACAAAGGTTCGGAGTCAAGCGAAAGCTTGCACCTCGTTATGTGGGGCCTTATCGGATTCTCGAGAGAAAAGGGAACGTAGCATACAAAGTTCAACTACCAGTTGAGCTTTGAGCTATTTTTCCTGTCTTTCACGTATCACAATTGAAGAAATGCCTTCGTGTTCCGAAAGAACGAGTGGAAGTTCGGGATATCAAGTTGAAATCTGACTTGGTGTATGAGGAGAAACCTGTAGTGGTTCTTGACCACAAGGATCGGGTGACTCGCAATCACGTGGTTATGTTCTACAAGGTGTTGTGGAGTAACCACGGGGAGGAAGATGCCACTTGGGAAACGGAGGACTATTTAAAAGAAGTTTATAAAACCTTCTTCGAAAATCAGTAAGCTTCCAAATCTCGGGACGAGATTTTTGTAAGGGGGAGGGCTGTAACACCCCAGTGTTATGGTTGCATCATTCACATGTATAACATGAGCATCATCCTATTCATAAGCATATCATGATCATCATTTACCTTGGGTCATGTCATTTTATGCAAAAGTGGGATTTAACTTGCTTAAATATGCTTCATATGCTTGTGGTTGTTTGTGCCAAGCTCATGTTTGGGTTCTATGCTTTGGTAAATAGTTCATCTATGCTTAACTTAACTTTTGGAACAATGTTCATGTTGGTCACATCTCCAAATTAAGTACCTAAGTCATGCTTCCTTTTATAGGCCTTAAAAACCTCTTTTGCTTAGGCTTTTAAAAAGTGCTTCATAAAATATTTGCATGTCAAAACTTTCTACAGAAACGTTGTAGCACATTTTATAAGGAAGAAAAGTTGTTTTACGGCCATCTCATGAAAATGATCACATCTAGCTCAAAAGTGGTCCACAAGGCAGATTTGGGGCTGTTTCCAACACTTAGAAATTTTTCTAAGTCTAGGATTGCATCAGTTTGCTCGAGGGTGGTTTGCTTCGCTTCCAGTTTGAAATCCAGGCCGAATCAAGTCTTGATCTTGTAAGCAAAGTTGGAGTCCTCATGTAGCTCTACAGCCTCGAGCAATTAGCTAGCAAAATCATCGACCAGATTAGGAGATAATCGAGGCTAAAGTTCGAGTTTCAGTCGGGTTCAGTGGCTGAATGGAGGCAGCGTTAGTGGGGAGGAGCTCGCCGGTGACGCCGTGTGTTGGAGCTCGCCGGTGACGCCGCGTGTTGGACCCGTGTCGTCCGTACTCCAGTGCTGGCCCCATTCATCAGGCCATCGACGCCGTCATGGACGCCACGACACCCCGCACTCGCCAGCACTCGTCCACTCCCTCCCTCTCTCTCTCGCGCGCGACTCCGACGGTGGAAACGCCATCACCATTGTCGCCGAGAGCTCCGCGAGCTTTGCGCGCGCTCGTCTTCGCGTCTCACCTCGCCCTCGAGCGTCTCCAAGTCTGCCTCAAGCTCCTCCATCTTCTCCACCCCTTGGTTGGACGAGATCTTCCTGAGGTGAGCCACATTTTGCGAGTTTGCCGTCGTCAGGTTCACGGCCGTCGCGACCCCGATTCTGGTGAACCTCGCCGCTGCTCTGTCCTTGCCTTCCTTCTTCCCTCCGAGTCGCGTTAGAGTCTGCTTAGGTCTCGGTTGTGGTCCGTGCTATGCCATTCCGGCCTTGGTGCCACCGTCATGCAGGAACACGGCCACCGCACCGCCGCGCTCACCGCCGACGAGCACCCCTGAAAGCCCAAGTTTGGTTTTGGTAATTAATGACACCAAGTTGCTAATGCCTTGTGTTTAAGTGATTTGAGTTAGGCATAGCAACACATGTGATGAAGGTGCATGGTGGCATGGAAAGGTGGCCACATAATCACAAAGGGATGAAGCATGAAGTGAAGATCATGGTGATAGACGAGTAGCAAAGTTATCAAGGCAAAGGTATAGACATAGGGTTTTACTTTTGCCGGTCTAAGTTGAGTAGAGAAATGATTGACCGGGTTTTGGATAGATAGCCGACTATCAAGAGGGGAAATCACGGTCATCTCTCGAATCAAGTGCTACTAGGTCCATATCTTGAGCATATGCATTAGGATATAGTAAAGTGCTAACTTAACTCCTTTGGTGAAATTGTTTGTGAAAAGCTAACACACTTGCACTTTGGTGGTAGACACTTGTTGGTGTTAGCACATTTGCAAGCTCGGCGGGATTCGGCGCTTTTGAGAAAATTAAGTGTATATTTTCTATTGCGCCGGTGGGAATTTTGGAGAAGTCGTGGAAGTGTTTCTCAGTTGGAAACACTCACCGGACGCTCAGTGTGGAGGCACCGAACGCTGGCCCGAGCGTCCGGTGTGCTGTCAGAGCTTGACTCTGCTAGGGTTGAGCACTGGACGCACTCTGGTAGCGTCTGGTGGTTAGCGTCCGGTGTGAGGGGTTTTTGTAACCCTCTCTGCGCACGAGTCCGGTGAGCACCGGACCGTCCGGTGCCCTGTGTCCGGTGAGGTCGCGAGTTTGACACCCTTTCTGCGCACGAGTCCGGTGAGCACCGGACAGTCCGGTGTGGACTTGCAGAGCATCCGGTGTGCTGCAGGTAGCCGTTAGAAACTGACGCACGAGATTCAGGACGGACACGTGGCCAACTCCAGTGCACCGGACACAGGGAGTCGAGCGTCCGGTGCTCACTTAGTAGCGTCTGGTGCCCCCGATTTCAGCCCAGTGAAAGTGGCCAACGGCTAGTTTCTTTGAGGGGCTTATAAATAGTCGGTGGCCGGCTTTGGGGGGTTCTCTCTTGCACATTTGATTACTTGAGGCATACATTGAGCTAGAGAACACTCCCTCCACTCATCTCCTTGCTTGATTGCTCATCCTAGTGAGATTGAGTGAGATTCAAATGCATTGCTTTGAGAGTTGCATTTAGTGGCACTTGATTCTTGAGTTTGCTGCGGATTTCTTGTTACTCTTAGGTGTTTCCCAACGCCCTAGACGGCTTGGAGCAGCGGTGGTGTTGAGCTCGTGATTGGAGATTGTTTCGAGCCTCACCAAGTGACTTGTGAGGGGTTCTTGAGCCTTCCCCGCGGGAGATCGCAATTGGCTACTCTAGTGGATTGCTTGTGGCTTGGAGGATCCCCATCTTGTGAGTGGATGTGCGGCACCGCTGAGGGTTTGGCTTTGGATTGCCAATTAGCTCGTGATCCATCAAGTGGGTGTATCGCCACAACGAGGACTAGCTTGCCGGGAAGCAAGTGAACCTCGGTAAAAAATCTTGTGTCATCTCTTGCCGAGGATTCTCTTGTAATTGTGAGTGATTGGTTGGATATATCTCTACTCTACAACATTGGTATAACAATCACTCTTCACTCCTTTACTTACTTGTTTACCTTGCTAGTTGTTTAGCTTGTTTAGTTTAGTCTTCTTGTCTAGGAGTGTAGCAAGCTTCTAGTTGTGCTTTCTTGTTGTAACTAGTGTTTAGCTTTCTTGCTAGACTTGTGTAGGTGGCTTGCATAGCTTAGTTGTGCTAGTGCTAGAATAGCTTCGCCTTTTATTTTACTAATCAACTTGTCTAGTTGAAGTTTGTAGAAATTTTAAATAGGCTATTCACCCCCCCTCTAGCCATTTGGACCTTTCAACCCCGCACGTGAGCAGACTCACCGGAGCCATTAGGGTTAGGCGTTTCTACCTAGAAAGCTCCGCACTGTCTCACTGGTGCTTAAGTCGCTCTTCCCCGACGCTCTACCGGTCGGAGATGGCCGACGTAAGCCGAGGTAGCTCCGTCGTGCCGCCATGGCCGACGGCGACCCCTCTCCGTCGCTCCAACCCTAGGGTCACCTACCCCAATCGATGCAGAATCACTCCAGGAGCACGTTGGTGCCCTTGGATCTGCCGGAGAAGCTCACCGTCAGTGAGCATTCGCCGGCGAGTGTGTCCTCTGTTCTGTGGATCGCTGACGCGCAGGACCCGCTGTCAGTGACACAACGATTCCCTCCTCTCTTTTATTCAAAATCCAGATTTCTTGCAATCTTGCAAAAATCATATCTCCAGTTCCTTAGATCCAAAAATTGTGAAACAAATTTTGTGATGATCCATGAGATGGCTAGTTTTTGATAAAAATAGAATATGCACCATGTTTTTTGGGAAAAATAATTGTTATGATTTAATCTTGTTATTTGAATATAAATTCATATCTTTTGATATACTGATCCAATTGCTGTGACAATTTTATGGTAGGCTCTAAATGACATGAGAATGCTATGATAAATATTTCATGATTTTTGGAGTACTGTATCTTTGATATGAAATTTATGTTAATACTGTGGCTTGTTTTCATATTTAAATCATAATAAATGTTTGATGTTTATGCTGGTGTTCTACTTTGGTGTCAAGCTTGTTCATAGTAATAGTAACATGTAAATAATCTGAAATCTGTTATTTGACACTATCTAAGCCATGTTTCTTAATTTATGAAATAAGCACCTTGTTAAATGTTAAATACTTATCTTAAGTTTGGCAAGTGCAATTGTTCTGAAAATTTTAGGGTGATGTCTAGATGCCATGCTGGTGCTTCTGTAATTTTTGTACATTTTTCTGAGCAATTTTGCTAGTATCTTGTAATTATGTCCTTTTATGGAATTAAATTAATAAATGTCATGTTATTGAATGTTAGTGGTCAACATGTGACGTTCTGGTAATCTTAGGTTATGCTTGTGCTTGTAAGCCATTTGGTTGGCACTAAATATATTTTGGCTATGTCATCAAATAATTAATTAAAGGTTTTTAGCTGTTCTGGACAGCAAGGGAGTAATCTGACCTTTGCTTGATGATAACTTGGTTTTCTGAGAGACTTGTCTAAATCAAAGATGTTGTAAACTTTATGAGCTAGCTGCAGTTTAAATTTGGGATCATTTGGTGCAATAGTTTAAAAGTTATAGCTCTCCCAAGTTGGGTTCCAGAACTAGGAGCTCTCTGTTTTTCTGGGACAGAACCTGGAACTTTGTTTAATTGACCTGTTTAACTTGTGAATCTTGCTGTGATGTCTAAAGATAAAATGTAAACAATTTCATAAGCTTTCCAGAATTTCCTCATTCATGTTTGTTGGATCTGTAAAGCATTAGTTATGATTTGTTTATTGAGCTGCACTGTTATTTGGTTATTGCTGTTTATGGTTTGAATTGCTAAATCTTGCTAAGTTAGTTAGTTATCTTGTGTGAGCTTATTTTGGGAGTTACTCCGTAAATGATTGTCCAGTGAAGTTCTAATTATATTACCAAGCATTCATCCTCATCTAGTATGCACACATGTCTCACTCATCGTGCATGCAATAGGTGCACCGGAAACGACAGCCTCGTTCGAGCTCCATCAAGCGAACCCCGAAGGCCAGGAGATCAATCAAGAAGTGGAGGTCCAGCCAGCCGGACAAGAGGAGCCCGAAGAGGAGGTCGAGTGCCCTAATCACGAGCCAGCCTCGTTCGTGTAAGGCAAGCCTTGGAGCATCTTAAGTCTCCCACTTTAATTTCAAAAGCAATCTTGATTATGTTATAGCTATTGATGCATTACGTATAGGAGTTATGATGAAACCCTTGCTGCATTATACTCATTCCTTGTCCAGATATCTCACCACTACCTAGTTGTAGAGTTAGGATCCAGTAGCAGCTTAGCCATGCTTTAATCGGTAGAAGTCGGGTGATATCCTGTCACCTGCGCGAATTAGGGTTGTGTCGGATCATGGTTGACTATATGTGCTATCATGGAAAGAACCTGATTAAAATGACTTAAGCCTGGCGGAGTTTTGCTAGGTTGTAGTAACTCCGTCTGTGGCAGCTAAGGACCGATCGTTGTACGTCCTCTCGTCATGTTGAACACATGCCTGACACTTAGTTAGCCGGATAACTCGTTCCGACCACGAAGCCTAGTAGTATGACTCAGGCCGGAAGACCGGTAAGTATAAAGTGCGCACTACCGGAGGAAGTGCGGTGTGCGGGGGACCATTGGCGTAAGACCAAAGGCAGGTGAGTTAAAAGTCCTGACCTCCCTGGCAGAGTGGTAGCCCTGGGAGTGCGGCGCTGATCGGAGCCGCGATTCCTGAGTCGTACCAAAGGTGACCCGTTTGCTCTCCGACGTGGGATGCTTGGGTGAGTGCTAGGAATAACCCTCCAGCTGGATAGGAATCAATTCGAATCGCTGTCTCTCCCGGATAGTGAGAACTTGACAGAGCAGCGGCAAACGTAGCATTCACTAAGTACAATAGTTCTTGATAATGATGTTGATGATAGCAAGGAAGAACATATGATGAACTTGATATGGTTATTATTGTTTGTAATAATCAAGTGAAGTGCTTAGTCTAGGTGCCAATCTAGTGGTAGGCTAATGATGACTAATATGATGCTTTTACAAATGGCATAGTATCCACTTAAGCTTTTGGCAAATGTTGAGTCAAGCCAGCTACATTTTATACTCAGACTTGCATGATCCATTGTGTCTTTTATGTTTTACTAGACGGGTAAGTCTAGCTGAGTACATCCTCGTACTCAGGGTTTATTCCCCACCTGTTGCAGATGATGTCTTTTATGATGGCTTCTGCAAGACCTGTCTCCATCCTGCTGGGGATGAGGACTAAACCGTTGAGCACGGTTCTATAACGTCTTCGCACCTGGATGCTTTTGGTGGATGTGATGAGACCCTGGCAATAACAAGAACTTTGGAATGTGTGTTGTAAACTATTTTGCTTCCACTACTGTGAACTTGGGTTGTAATAACTAAGTAACTCTGATGTGGTGCCGCTTCGACGACAATGAATGAACTATGTAACAATCGCTGTATTATGTTGAACTATTACGATCTTGGTTTGTTGCAAGTTGGTTTGAAGTCCTTCAAGATTTCAGTTGACTACCGAGATTATATGGGCTCAAGTCTAGAAACTTGATTGCTAGTTGATCGTTTCTACACTTGAACTCTTATAATTTGGTCGGTTCTATGACATATATGGGAGTTGTGAAATAAACCAAACTTAAAGAAAGAAAGCAGTAGTGAATTTAGAGGTTGCAAACCAGCAAGTCAGAGTGATGGGAACATGTGAGGAGGAATAACTCAGTTGGATTCTTTAGATGAGTTGTCCTTCTTCTTGCATCAATGTTTCAATCTAGGAAGTGAGGGTGCAGAAAGTTGCATGCTCTTCTCTTGTCAATCTTTCTTGATTCCTGTTGATTAATGGTTGACAAGAGGCAGCGACATGAAATTGCAACTCGAGTTCCTCCATGATGGTCTTTATCTTCTAGTGGCATGGCAGAGATTTGTTTGTTCACCTTCTAGGAGTGCATGCTTTGATTGTAAATCGTGATTGTGGCACTCCTCTTTTGCTAGATATGTTGCCTCTTGTGTAAAGTGGATGAAGATCATGTCTTTCTCTTCATTCCCAATGTGAGTTCATCTCAGGACTTTCCCAATTCGATAATGACAGATTCTCTGCAGGGGTTAGTCCAACAAGATATCCAATGTCTACTATAGTATACTGTCACTTCAAAAATCAACCTAGACACCACGTCTAATTTAATTTTGGAAGGCATTTCAACCTAAGCACCATGCTTAATTTAAAAGCCTTTGAAAGTAAGATCACCATTCCTAAACTAAGCACCATGCTTCATTTAAGATATGTATGAAACTACTTCAAACTTAAACATGTACCATAGCAAATGAAGGTAGCATGAGAGCACTATAGAGATTTTCTCAAATGGTGATGAAAGAGCATGATTAATGTTTTAGCAAACTAAGCATGTCTTAAGAGTAGGGACAACCAAGATCATGTAGCAACATGGTAAGAGATATTTTCATGGAAGTCATTCCCCCAAGCTTGAATTTTGCAAAAAATCAAATTTGGATGAACTCAATTAATGTTGGACGGTGATAGGTTGGGCATACCTACGTTTGTTGTTCCTTTGTCATTCTTGTTCCAATCCTAGAAAGGTTAGTGACAAGAATACCCAAAGGAATTTTTTCAGAATTAAATCTCTATGCTCATTTCACAAGGGCATTATAGCAGTACACTCATGTTATCTTCTAACAATGCTTGTTTTAGGACACCCAGCTTGTCCTTGGGAAACTATCAAGATGTGCCATGTTGAAGTGGTTTCCCCTACATCACCAACCTCAAGAGCACAACGAGATCTGCAATATTTATGATACACATATGCATCTACAACCACCCTTTTGAAATCTTTAGGAATAGGGAGCATAAGGGGGTTGGATATCTCGTGTGTGGAAATGTTGGAGAGACTAGTTGAACTGGGAGATGTCTCATATGAGCATGGTTTTGATGAGGTGGTTATGGAATAGATTTCGTGCTCATTGATGTCATCATCATCTTCAATCTCCGAGATTGATTCTTTATGAATATGTTGAATGTCTCTTGGATTAGTCTCATCTAGGGGCTCCTCTATGGATGGATAATCCTCATATCAAGGTCAAAGGGTGGTAAAAACTCACCATTTGAAACTGAGGCAAGGTTTGACTCCAATAAGGCTTCTTCCTTGTCCATCCATTCTACACATTCCTGCCAATTTCGTAGCATCTCTTCGTCATCCATGTGGCCTTCATGAGTCCTATGGGTTGGTTGTCTTAGTGAATTTCTAGGATCATCATGAGACATAGGAGGGAGAGCATACGAGACATCATTGGGATCAAGGATGGATTGAAAAATGGGTTGGGATAAGTTATCTAATGCAGGCATAGAAGGGGAAGAGTTAGAATAATTTCCTTGCTTGCCTCGCCTTCTATGACATTACTAGACATACCATCCTTTTGTTTATTCCAATGTGCACTTCGGGGGAAAGGTAGTTGAGACAATGTTCTTCTAGTTGCTATTGTGTTTTTATATTGATTTACTAGCATCTTGCAAAACACGAAGTCTAAGCCATCATCTTTACAATGGGGTATTGGTGGCTTAGGATTGATAGCTGAATCTCGGTTTTGGAGTGTTTGCGACTTAGCTATCAAGACTTCCTCTTTTTGTTCTGGTGAGAACTCCTTTTTCCTAGGGAGCTTAGAATGTTTTCTAGACCAGATATCGGCTGCACTAATGGTCCTTTCAATTGTGGCCATTGCTTCACTTGTAGTCAAATGAAGGAAGGACCCTCCAGAAGACATATTAAGGGATTCTAAGGCCTTCATAAAAGTGTTGAAGAAGTATCGGGTCTAGAATACCAGTCTGGGCCAGTGAGGATGAGGTCACACTACAAGCTTTTCGGTCTAATGCAACATCGAAGAATTGCAACGTAGAAAATTTGGTTGCTAGAGATCGTTGTATTACAACCATTCTAAAAAATGGTAGCGATACATGCCTTTAATACAACGGTTTTCAAGATGTTGCAAAGCTCTGTTGCATTTGGTGGACGATATTGCAATGGTGAAAAATGGTTGCAGTAGAATTGACTTTGGTTGCAATTGTGTGGTAGTACTGCAACTACATTTACGTTAGTTGCATTTGGTTTTGACTATTGCTGTGGTTTTTTTTTTGTTGCATAAAATTTGACAAGCGTTGCAAATGCTAGATGCTTAATGCAACGAGAACTCTTGGAGGCGAAGCAAAAGTGGGTGGTCAATTGCAACCTTTTTTGGCAGTTGCAATATAATTTGATACTGTTGCAAGTGCTAAATTTTATTGCAACGAGATCTCTGGGGTCGAAGTGAAAATTGTGTTCAAGTGCAACGCGTGCTAGTGCTCCAAAGGTGCTCGACGAAAAGGTGCTCGAAAGGTGCTCGACGAAAAGCAAGGCATGGCGCGTGCTGGTGCTATGCATGAGTGTGCGTTGGCCTGAGTAGGGTTGTGCTTCATGGAAGTGCTGGTGCGTGTCCTTGGGCGCGGTGTCCGCGCTGAGGCCACGGTGGCCGCGAGTGGCGCGGCGACGCCGTGCCGATCAAGCCGATGGTGTTGCGTCGATGGCGCGTGCTATGGCTGTGCAGATGTCTGAAGCCGAGCTGCGCATGTGCTTGCTGGCATGCTTGGACGGCGGCGGCAAGGTCACGATGGCCGCTGGCTGGTGCGTGTGCGTGCACAGCATGTCCGCGAGGCATGCATGTGCAAGGCATGATCACGGTCAAGGCAGCTTGTGTCCGTGTGCTGCACTATGGTGTCCAGGTGCCGGATCGCGACGTGCAACATTAAGGTTCCATGCAACGGTTCAAACTTAACCATGTCATCAGTTCAAAAGAAAAAATAATAAAGTGCGACATATGAGTATGAAGGATAAGTGACCCTTCCCATCAAACAGTGCAACAAAAAATTTGTCTTCAAACAAAGAAATCATCTTCTCTATTTTCTTCCACTAGTATAGTGTCCGTGCTAACGCCACGGTTTTAGGATGCATATGAAAATAACTAAACCACGAGATTGTTTTTCGTAGCTCTACTTTTACACAATATATTAGACCACAAGCCGGAAAACACTTTTGCATAATAAGGCACAATGGTTATTTCTCGCATTAACTATCCATTTTACAATTTGCTCAAGTCCTTAAATCCTATATTGGAGATCTTTATGGAATTTGTCATCCACAATATAAAGTTTTTAAAGAAGTACACGTGGTGCTTTGATTGTGGATGGCAGCAGGTGCGACGTGCTGATCGTGCTTGGGGGCGGATGTGGCACTGAAGCAGATCACCGTGATCAAATAGGAAGGCAAAGAAACAAGAAGGAAACGAATTAATGGATGGATTTTGCATGGATTCTTTGCGTCAATCATGCAAAGCAACGGCTTATGCAACTTTAAAGTAAACTTAGCTAATTATGCTTTGTCAAAGCTGTTTTCATAGAACTGAACTGAACACTGAAAGTTTTGAGGTTTGCTAATACGACAAGGTATTGCTTAAATTAATGGTACCCCAGAGAATGTCAAGAAAAATAAACTTCAAAACCACTTTACATGAACCAGGAGAAAAAAACGGAGAAAAGGGTAGGGTGTCAGAACCATGCTAATCTCGATTGCTTCCAAGAAGCAATGAATCACATATAAGTCAATCAGGGTTCCACTTTGATCTATCTACTTTATCTCCATGTCTTCTAGTAATTACTGGGTAGGAATTATAGTCAATCGGAGTTCGACTTCCATCCGCCTGCTTTATCTCCATGTTGCTTCCACGTAGTAATTGGTTCCTCCGAGAGCATCAGCGATAAAATCATAAAATTCAATGGTAATATCAGTCAAAATTTTCAAATCTATATAAAAATTTTGGAGATAAATTGAACATACAATCAGAAGAAAATTAACTACAATATGGGCTCAAAGGGCATAGAAGTACCCATCCTTCAATCAGTAGAAGTGAACACTATTGACTGGCAAGTGTGAAGGCAAGTGGGAAAAAGTAACTAATGTGTAGAAAACCATTTCGTGCAAAATAAAGACGGAATGAAGAAATAATTTAATCACATTTATATGTCCATTTAAACCAATGAGCAGTGTAGGTGTGAGAGAAAACATCATAGTTTTGCATTGTAAGTTTGATCTTCCCAGCATACAAAGTAAACAATAAAGGCATGCTTCTAAATACCTTTGAAAAGAGAACATATACTGAAATTAACAAAGGGGTAATATTTGATGAAATAAATGCAAGCATGATCCTGCTTTATGTATCTGTAATTCTGTATGGAGGCAATGCAGTCAAACTGACCAAACATTAGGAAGGCAACAAGACCTGTGCAAGTCATCTCATGTGTCGCCATGCTAGAGTAGTCCTCTGCAAGCCACGACTATATTCATTGGCAGTCATCAATCTCCTCTGGGCCATTCTCAACATACATCGCCAACCCCAGAATAATCCCCCCAATATCCTCTTTCCTCCAGGATCAAATATTCAATATTCCTCCAGCAATGAAGAGTTGAAGCTACCAACTGAAGATTTTTAAAACATTTAACCTGAAAAGATAAAACAATAACAAAGATGACCGTAAAAGCTTACTGAACAATGTAAAATCAGAGTATCATTCATCTACCTTGTAGTTAGCAAAGAAGAAACAAGATTTCAAATTTTGGTTCCACATGTCGTGTGCTTATGAAATCTGTCAAGAATTGAACAGGCATAATACAGAAGTAAAAAGAACATATTAGTTACAGTAGATGGTTTTTTTAAATAATCAAGAGAGCTTTGTTTCAGTAAAAAGCATATTTGTTTCTACTTCAAAGACCATTGTAGTTTACTTCGTAGATTATATGGCTGCTTCCAAAGGAAGCCCTGCAAGTATATGGAGATGCTCCTAGTGGTTAGGATCCACTGCCGTCGACTTACTGCACTATGAAGATCGCCTATTTAGCACCAGCCATGTATTTGCTCGGCTGAATCTGAATTAAAAATTTGAGGGGAGGGGAAAAGAGACGATGGCTCTGCTGAACTCACCTCACCCGCACAAGGTCGTACACCGCTGCCAAGCACATCTTGCTCGCTCAACGCATAGCGAGGGCTCGCACTGCTTGCACGTTGTGGATAAGAATCCGGCACCACGCGCTGCTGTATTGGATGTGGTACTCGTAGTTAGAGGGGGAAGAGGAAGCACGGCCCTTGTGGCGCTCGATGACCTTGACCGGTTGGAGCATCTAGTCGTGGCCACCAGCACATCATGTGCGTGCCCACCTCCAGGGGAAGGTGCGCCTCCCATGACGCGTACGCAACCGAGGGAATCCACCACATCCGCTCTGCACAAATCTAGAGCCTAAGGATGGCTGCCCGTTACCGACACCTGCGCATACAAGGCCACCGGGATGGGGAAGGGCGCCACAGATGCCGTCGGGAGAGGATGGGGAAGGACGCGACGGCTGCCGTTGGGAGGGGATGGGGAAGGACGCCACCAGGGAAGCCGCAAGAGGCGGTTGGTTCAAAGCTAGAGGAGAGAGATCCATGGCGGCGGCGGTGTGGAGCGTTGAGAGACAGTCGTAGATCGAGCGTGGCAAGATGGGCAAGGGAGGGGTTGGCAGTGAGATCGTGATCCAGGAGGAGGCGGCCGACGTCAGAATGAACGGGTGCTCGTGCCCTGATCCTAGTGTTTTCTTTTTTTATTCCGTGTTCCTGGCCTTCGAACACTGCACGCGATAGTGTTTCGAAGCCTCGCGTGGGTGAAGGGCGCGCGGGGTGTGGCTGCGTTGAAGCCTGGCATCAAACTTCCAACTCTGGCCATTGGATTGAGTTAGAGTGTTTTCTTAGGCCTTGATTTCAATGAAGATAATTTATTGTGTATAATTTTTTAAGTGTACATAGCTAAAGGCTCTCAGCAGGGGACGTTTTTATGGGAAGACCTAGTATAATTTTGATTGGTCCATTACAGTATAGATGACTGGTGCAATAACCCCATCATCAATGTAGGTGTCATCGTCGTTAGAATCATCGTCACCAATATAGTCATCAACAGGTTCGGGAATTGCTTCGCTACGCACTTGATTAATAATGGCGGTAGAACCACTTGTGCCTGCCCTATCCTGTCTTGACCAGTTTAAGAATTTCTGACCTTGGCCTGATTCATTCATTTCTTGGATTCCCACATCAAGTGTATCGGCGTCATTTCCTGTGTCTGGCATGGAAAACAAATTTCTTGGTCTCACCAAAACAACAGTAGACCATCCCAGCTTGTTCACGATAGGGACATAAAACACCGGTTCAGCGTTTGAAGCAAGAATGTAAGGTTCATCCGAATATCTGAACATGGAAGTAGCAATGTCGATAATCCCAAATTTATCCATATTGTACCCTCTGGTTCTGCTGGTACTGGTATAGATTATATATAATTAGATAATAGAGATATAAATATAGATTTGGTAGTTTTTCGCTCATCTACAGGGGCATGTGTGAGACCACATATGACTTTGTGAGGATGTGCATCACCAATTTCTCAGAATCAGTTCAAACTTTTTTGAGAAAACTTATACACGAAAAGGATGTGTCCCTCCAAGTTTTTTGAGTTTTTTATGTAGCTTATGGTATTTTAACATTTATTCTTTAGTAAACCATAAAATATGCAATATTGTTAGTATGTCCATCTATATTCTAATGAAGTCTGAGAAGTACCATGATGCCTACCAAATCGAAACATTATACCTCCATACGATCATACATAAAAATCCATTGTATAGTTTCCGTTTCTCTATCTACGAGTTTGACTGGGACTCCCGTGGCCATTCTCGTTCCTGAACCACGTATCTTTTAAAGATCGAAATCTGCACGTTCTCGTTCTCGCACCCGAATTTCACAGATCGAACCGTCCACGTACACATCGCTCCCGGCCCTCCTCCTCTCCCCGTGAAACTATTGAAAAATGCCAGGCCCGCGAAAATGTCGTGATGAAAACTCTTGTGCGCGCCCACCCTCGTTTCCTCCCCCAATCCCGCCCCCTTTATTTTGCAACTTCTCAATTCCATCTTGGTACTCGTGGCTTCCTCATCTACCCCGTCGCCGCCTCCACACGGTTAGGGTCTTCGGATTCCACCAAAGAGAAGTCGAACATGGCGACAACTCCAACGAGTGGAACACCTCCGTCCTCGACGTTGATGCGCACACCTGCAGGAGCGGGGACGCCAACAACTCCGGCCAACACAACCATGTCCCTTTTTGGGGCAACGCGTTCGTCCGAGACGCCAACAACTCCGACGGCGGCAGCGGCGCCGGCAAGTTCATCTAGACCCATCGCGACCATGTCCCTTTTTGGGGCAACACATTCATCCGGCCGGTCGACAGCAACACTTGGTGATCAACAAGAGAGCTCCTTGCCAATCAATGAGACTAATGATAGGTAACACCTTTTGGCTTCCTATTTTTGGATTCAACATCTCGGGTTTAGGGTTCTAGATATTTAATCTTAAAAACATGTATGGGATTAATGATATGTAGGGATTAATGAGTTGGGTCTCTGTCCATACACATAGTATACATACATGTTGGTTTCGTTTAATTTCAGTCATGGGGATATTGTAGATCGAAAGCATGGGATTACTGATATGTAGGGATATGATTTTGCTCTCTGTCCATACACATAGGAATATAAGTTCAGTGATTAGGATATTGCGTTTCAGATCTTTCCACTCGTTAACAAGAAACTTTCCACCGGTATACAAGAAACTTTCTATTAGCGCACAAGAGGTTTTCCACCGGTCTACAGAAAACTTTCTACTAGCGCACAGGAAACTTTCCTTTCCACCGGTATACAAGAAACTTTCTATTAGCGCACAAGAGGGTTTCCACTGGTCTTCTTGCGCGATCCGGTGGAAGGGAGAAGGAGAGTCCGTCAGTTGCAAACAGGTAATTGTGGGCATGTTTTTTACGTTTGTTAAGTCATTTTGGCAAACTATTGGAGATCATAAAATATTTGACTTGCCATTCTTTTTATCAACTTGCCAAAAGTCAAGATTTGCCAAACAGTTTTTGCCAAACTGTTGGAGATGCTCTGTGGCACTAAGTTATAATTACTTTCTCTGTCTGTACACATACTATATGTACACTGGTTTCCTGTTAAGTATATTGTTGTATCATCACTAGTGCTTAAGTTTGATACTATTGTAATATTTGGCAGCTCGGATCAAACATGGACTCTCTATTTCACTTGCGAGGAGGCGCCGGGGGGGCAAGAGTCTTATACTATGACAATCAGTAGGGCTGATCTCGCCCTAAGTAACTTCCTTATAGTGAAATTACAATTGGGGTATAGGGTAAGGGACTATTTGTACTACAATAGGAGATGTGGTAATGCAGCAACACTACACGAAATCGAAGATGAAGCCGCTGCAGATGCTATGATAGCATGTAATGAGGAGGAAAGACATGTCAGACTATTGCTGTCCAAGGAACAAAAAATAGACCAGAATGTGAACATAACACCCTTGAAAGTACCTGGAAAGAGACCCATTAGGGAAGAGAATATAGATGAAGATGAGGAGTCAATTGATGCTTACAAGAAATGGCTGCACGTCATGCATAAGGAAAACCGATTCACGGGTAAGTGTTATATTGGACTCCTATATATTTAAAAATCATTGTATTATTTTATATTGGAGAAGCCTTTGTACTAATATTAGCTTGGTTGACCTAGATTTGAAAGATATCGACAGGGATGACACCACCAACACTTACAAAAAATGGTTAAGAGTGCAAGGACAACTGGATCATATTAGTAATATAACATCTATCCCTACATCTCTATTATTAATATTCCTACACAAACATATTATATCTTACACAAGTGACCAATATTTTTTGCAGTGGCATATGTGGACAGTAATCATCATACAGATGTAGTACTTTCAAGTGAAGTTAGCAACCCCACACCACCACCAGTAAACAGACCATCTCATGCTCGGCGTTTCATTCCACAGGGAGAGGGAACTGGTAAGTAATGAATATTTTTAGTTTATTGTGAGGTTCAGTTAATTATAAACTATGTCAACAGTTTTTTAAGTCTTTTGCTTTGTATATATTTATTTTTCATGGACAAGACTCCGAAAAGAGGAAGCCAAGAGGTAACTTGAAAGGATGAACAACAATAAACAAGAGAACTAGGGAGGCATCTCAGAAGCTTAGCATCCAGTTCTCTAGGCTTGGAGGACCTGTAGGTTCAAACAAACGAATATTTGTTGATGAAATAACACTGTTCACAAGGAGGAGAGCACCTCTCATCGGAGTAAGAACATGGAGAGATATCCATGTGGATGTCAAAATTGCAATAGCAAACGATGTGCTGGTAAGCTTTTGTTATCCATGTGGATACCAAAATTGCAATACCAAATTATTGTTTAAGAAGTAATTTATTTAGGCTTTACCTTGAGCAGGCCAAGTGGGACCTTGAGGATAACGAGGCGAACAGAATCAAGATATGGACGGTGGCTAATGACCGTTACAAAGGATGGCGATCTACATTTAGTGCTACCTACAAGGCGTACACCACATATGAAGACAGAATAAGACATAGGCCAGAAGAATTAGACATTGTTGAGTGGCACTATCTGGTGTCGTATTTTGGCACCGAAGAATTCCAGGTTTGTTCCCAATTTTTTAAGAAACTTGCCAATTCCACTTCTGACATCAAGGTTTATGTTTTGCGCACTGCTGATTTTATAAAAATCAAATCATTGCTGGTTGTGTGCAGAGGATTAGCAATAAGAATTCTCAGAATCGGCACAATCAAAAGATACACCATGTTACAGGATCAAAGGGTTTTTCTCAATTGAGCTATGAGAAGGTAAAAAATTCTTTCACAAGGTTTTCCTTCAGGCTTTTTTGTTTATGGTTTGTGCTTGTGCCCCCGAATGACAATGACATGATATTGTTATAACCTATATAGTCTTTGTATTTGATAGAAATATTTAGCCCACTACCCACTACAAAAAAAATATATTTTGCATTCTTCTATACATAAAGCTGAAAAGTACTAAAACTAATGTGTGCCAAAAAAAAGAAGAACTAGGATTCCTTTAGTTTTTCAATAGCAACACATATTTCTGTTATCTTTTGTTTTTTAATTTCTGACGAATATCTTCGTGATCTTTACAGTTTATAAAAGCTTCTACATTTCCCTAGATTATGAAATATGGCTAATTTGTTTACATGCTTGCCTAATTAGAGGGACCAACTAACTGGTGAAGAGCCAAATGATATAGAGCTTTTTATGATGACCCACCAACAAAATGGACAATGGACAAGCGAGGAATCTAGGGAAGTCTATGTGAGTATTAAACAGTTTTTACAACCCTTATTAAGTGATGCAACTGTCCTCACTTAGAATTAAATTTTTAATTAACTAAATGTCTTTACTTTGTTAGGACAATGAAACCAGGAAGATTGTGGAGCTGGAGTCAAGGCCTGATGCAAATGTCGTCTCAGACTTGGAGCAGAACTAGATTTTCCAATCGACCTACAAGGAAACGAAAAAAATCAAATCAAGCAAGATGCATGCTAATGGTTACCTTGCAAGGTACCCAACTAGAAAGGAGCTACTGTCGGAGGACTACCAGCGCAAAATCCAACAGGAGGAAGCCCTCATTGAATCGTTTGGATGGCTGCAAGAAAGACTAGAAGCTCAAGAAGTTGAACGGGAAGTCGAGAGGCAAGAACATAGGCGTCAGCTTGAACAGAGGAACAAGGAAAGGGGGGCTGATAGAGAAGCACTTAGGCAAGCTATGTTAATGTTGCAAGCAGCCCAACTGCAAGCTTTAGTACAAAAGGTAATATTAACAACAACATATATGTTCTCATAGTTTATTGAACTGAAAATCATGATCTTGAACCCAATTCGAAATGCAGGCTAGCACAATTGTGGAGCCAACTGAAAGTGTTGCTGCCGCTGCAACAATTGAGGGGACACAAAATGTAACAACTACAGAGGGAGAACACATGATGCATAGTCAGCAGGTAGTTTGATGATAATACCTATAAAAAGGTTTAATTGTAACATGCATGTCATATTCTTGTCAAGGGGTGTAGTTTATTGAACTGAAATCATGATCGTGAACCCAATTCGAAATGCAGGCTAGCACAATTGTGGAGCCAACTGAAAATGTTGCTGCTGCTAAAACAATTGAGGGGACACAAAATGTAACAACTACAGATCAGGGAGAACACATGATGCATAGTCAGCAGGTAGTCTGATGATAATTGAAGAGTGTTTAATTGTAACATGCATGTCATATTTTTGTCAAGGGGTGTAATTTTTACCACCAACCATTTATTTTCAGGTTACCCAAGAAACAAGCCAGCCAGAATAACAACCCCCTTCTACTGCAGCTGAAGAACATCTCACTAGAGGGCGCATGAGAAGAAGTAATTCGGCAGCGAATTCGGGTGCTGTTTTTACTACAACAAAGCAACTGAAGGAATTTGCTGCTAGCAAAAGATCTGCATTGTCCAAAAGGGATACACAGGTACTATGTGAAACCTTTTATCTCTCTTTGCATTAAAAAGGAACATGTAGTCCTTTTGGAGAAGTACATAGCCATTCTTTTGTTCTGCTCCTAAATCTGGTACAGGCTTAGTTTCCTCTTGCTGATTAGAAATATATATGGATGTGTTTGTGCTCATGTGCTCATAAAATGTCTTGGGAGGCAGCTGCATGTATGTTTATATTTGATTTTCGCTTCAAAGTTCATGGTTGATAGTACTGTAGCTCGCAGAACGCTAGTACTGCAGCTCGTGTTTTGCTTCAGTGTTCAATTAGCTTTGCCACCACTAGTCTCAGTTTAACTAATGCATGTCAATGATTTTTTTCAGGAGGAATGTTGAGTTTGAGAAGGAGCATGCGAATGGTGGGATGATGGCCAACTTACATATCAAGGGAACCTTTGCTGCTACAGTAGACATTAGTCTTTTGATTCAAAATGAGTTCAAACAGTTGTCTGTGCTTGACACATTATTATGTGTTAAGCTATCTACTTGTGTTCTCATTTAGTTTGACACTCGGTATGTTTCATTAAAGATTTTGTATGAACAAATTATATTTTATTTTAATGGATGTCGATGCTTCTTTCGTTATGTATTTGTCGTTTTGCGATTATTGATTTAAGCTACCAAACAAAGCTACACAACATGAATTATTAATATATTCATCTGGCGTTGCAATAAATGATGGCACATATAAGAACCACATTTAGTCATGGATAATCGTGGCAATAGAGAACCTATCTTTTGCAACTACAAAAACATGACGGTGGCAATAGAGGAATCTACCTATAGCAACCAACCAGTTAGTAACGAGGCAATAGATGGCCTATCTGTAGCAACCAACCTAAGTAACGTGGCAATAGCCCTTGCCATCTATAGTAACTATTCAGAAACGTGGCAATAGGGGACCTCTCTATAGCAACCAACCTAAATAGATGTTGCAATAACCTAAGCCACCTATAGCAACCATTTAGGTGACGTGGCAATAGAGAACCTCTACTGCAATGCTCTCTTCGCGTAGCAATAACCACGATTGCAACACTTGTGTTGCGTTGCGATTGCATTGTGTTGCTACACAACTAGCGTGTCGCAATACGTATCGCTAGCAATGCCTAGTTCGTTGCAATTGATACTATTACCACACCCATAGTGGTTGCAATTGCTTGTGTTACAACACTCACCATGTGTTGCAAAAGTGTCAAAAGTGTTGCAATATAGGGGCTGTGTGTCGCAACTAAAACGTGACCCGTTGCATTCTGCTATTGCTACCCTTACAAGTGCAACGACATTTAACCAAAAAACAATGGTAGCAAAAGTACAATTGCTACCATTTTTGGGTCTTTTGCTACACTTTTTCGGCATTGCTTTTGATCGAAAATCTTGTAGTGTCAGTTAAGCGATCCCATGATTCGGCAAGAGATTCTTCTTCTAGTTGTCTAAAAGCTACAACCTCTATCCGTAGGGCAACCACTTTGGAGATGGGAAAGAACTTTGAGAGAAATTCATTGTATAGTGTTTTCCAATCTCCTTGTGCACGTTCTACATTGAGCTTATTCCAATGTTTAGCTTTTCCCGCTAAAGAGAACGGAAATAGCTTCCATTGGATGGTCTCATCGGACATGCCCTCTATGCGAATGATGTCACAAAACCGGTTAAAATCTCGTAGGTGTGAATATGGGTTTTCCTCACTTTCTCCCAAGAAGGGTTCTTTCTGAACAAACTCTATGAAATCAGGGCTTATCTCAAAACCATTAGTTGTGATAGGTTCTAAATGTTTTGGTGGTCTAAGGTGTGTGCCCGTGGGGTTAGCATATTGATTGATAGGAGTGTAAGTATCCATGCTAGCACAAGATGAGAAAGAATAGAATAGAAGAGGCAACGAATAAAAAGATTAAGATGAGGATAAGAAGAGAAGAGATGATGATTTTTTTAGATTAGAAAGGAAAGGATAATGATAAGAAAAGAGTATGAAGAGATTTTTTCTTTTATCTATATATATGTTTTTTTTGTTTTTTGATAACGGCTAGGCTAGGTTCGTTGTCAAATCAGCAACCGTTTTCCCGGCAACGGCTCCAGAAAGATTGTTGATACATTTAAGACACGCACATATAAGATCCGCAAGCGCACAGATACTGTTGTAGCTTTCACCCAGAGGGTTTTAAATATCGTATCCACAGGGAAACATGTGAGTCAACTATGAGTTCTAACTTAACCAAAAAGGGTGAGTGAAAAAGATATAAACTATACTTGGGATAAAATCTAAGTGGTAAAAATATAAAAGGTAAAGGAAGATCAATCTAATATGGGGTCGATAATAGGAGTATAGAGAGGATAACTCAATCATGGGTTTCTACTTCTAACTTGGGTAGTCCGTGTCTTCTACTACTCAATTGGGAAAATTACTATGGAAGACCACAAATAGAGTATGAATCTACCATGTAATAAGGTCTAAAAGACCTTCCTGCTAGACCTACAGACGGGAGGTGGACTACAAATGACTCAACGAATGTTACGTTTGCGATCTACCACCAATCCGAAATATAGGTTGCATCTACGAGTAACCCTAGTCTAAGCGCCACGCTTACACTACAATTACACTCTAACCTAGTGCACGAGATTAAAGCACTCAAAAGAGACTCATAAACCAGAAGAATAATATAAACAAGAATCTTACTTGTATAAGAAGTTGATGACCTGAGCCTGAGCCATCTCAAGACCGGACAGAGCCCGATCCCGTCGAAGTACAAGTTGATGAAGAGGCACTGATAGTCCGGTGCCTCCTCCGAACTCCTCCCTCGCTCTCCATCTCTCTACTATCTAGAAGACTAGATCTACTCTAAGGGTGAAAGGTTATCCATTCAAGGGACACCTCTCAAGCCCAAACCCTAGCTTTTCTCTAGAGGATGAAGAATGAATAATCTGAATAATGGGTGCCTCAAACCCTAGGGTCTACCCCTCCTTATATAGGGAGGTGGGATGAACCGCAGCCCTCGGATCAAACCGACCTTTGTTAACGGAGGAGATTAATCCTTAAAGGCGGTTTAGCACCGATGTCGAAGCTGAGGCTGACAGGTGGACCCACCAGGGCGCCTGCCCTGCTTGGCTACCCTGGCCTAGTGTCACGTTTCGTTCTCCTTTGTTTTGGTGCCTTCCCAAACCTTCTAGATCATATATTTTCATGTGTTGGCTTGTTTCTCTCTATGTAAACTTGACATGTGGGTCTCCCTTGGCTTTTTTTTTGATCACCCCCTACAAAAATAGACATTCACCAAAACTCATAGAATTCTGTCAGTGTACCCCCTATATCTATGTTGGTGATTGCTTTTAAGCCCTTTCTCTATTCTCTTGTTGATATAAAAATGATACTTACCTACCATGAACAGTGGACGGTAGTGGCCTTTTGTTGTTGATAATGTCCTTGATGTACTTTGCATATGAGGGTACATGTAGGACGTCCATAAGAGAGACGCTCACATGTATCTTCTTGATCATTTCCATGAACCGGGTAAACTGCTCATTCTCAGCTTGTTTGTGTGTTCTCGTGGGAAATGATAGATAACTTGTGTCTACATAGTCTTGTGGAGCAATCTTTTTTCCTGTACCTCCTCTTCATGTGCTTTTGATGGTTCTGCTTCTTTTCGCCCTTTTTCTTTTCCTGCACCTTAGTTAGGATATGATGGCTCATGAGTGGTCAAGACCCCCCGTCGTGGTCACTGAATTCATGTTTTCACATGATTTTTCCGGTTGAGCAAGAATTTTACCATTATTATTAATGGGGACTGCAGCAGCCATTTGAGCCAATTGCTTTTCAAGTATCTTACTAAAATTTAATTGGTCATTTATAGAGGAAGTCAAGTTTTATAGTTTAAAATTTATGCTCTCTATATTTTTATCATGGTGAGAAAGTTTCTTACTAATGTTTTCATTAATTTTGGCTTGCCCTAGCACTAGAATTGTAATTGTAATTGGAATTGTGGTTCGAATTACCTTGGTAGGGTGGACGTTGGTGGTTGTTCCACCCGTTATTACCTGGTTGGTGAAATCCATTGTTGATGAATGCTACGTCGGGTTTGGAGGCAGTCGTTTTCCGAGTGGCCAATGTTTCCACAGACCTTACACGTCATGCGTGAGTCTATGGCATTGACGGTGCTTGTCATAGGTTCCTTTTCTTGGGCACGATCATCCAACCTTATCATCAACAGGTCTATTTTTGTGGCCAGCATATCTGTTTCTTTAACGGTATGCATCCCTTTTTGTGTTTTCCTTTCCTCCCCCAGCTCTGGTTCGTCACCATCTTAGTGATCAGTGCAGTGGCTTTGTTGATGCTGAGGGAGAGGAAGGCTCCTCCAGCAGCAGCGTCAATGTGTCCCCTACACATTTGGGTTAGCCCATCATAGAAATACTAGAGCACTAACCAATCGTCGATGCCGTGGTGTAGGCATGCTTGGATGCAGTCTTGTAGTCTTTCCCATTCCTCTAGAATAGACTCAGAGGTGTTATGCTAGAAGTTGGAAATTCTTCCCCTCAGGGCATTGGTTTTGCTCATGGGGAAGAACTTAGCGAGGAACACCGTAGAACATTTGGCCCACGTGTTGACAACTTCCATTTTCTTGTAGAACCATTGTTTCACTTTTCCTGCAAGGGAAAAGGGAAACAGATGGAGCTTTATGCTTGTAGGTGCGATGTCTTTGATGACTATGGTGTCGTAGAGCTCAAGCAAGTGTTGGAGATGTGCGTTTGCGTCCTCGCTTGGTGATGAGGCCAGTGCGGAGCTCAAAGTTTTCGTTCCTAGTGTTGACAGTGGGCCCAGTGGGCACGTTGGCAACATCAGGAACAGAGTATTTGTTGACATTTACTACCATCGTCACTAAAAATAGAGATAAACCCTACTCCTAGTAACAACACCAGAAATGCACGGTATATCATTAACTTGTCAAATAACAACAAACCACTCTAACATTCCTAAGCATGAAGTAGGTTGTCATCCCTAATTACATTGCTAGGAATTTAATATAGATTCACATGTTCTACTGTAAGATATAGAAAAACAAATATGAATATAATTATAAACTAAATGGGTTCTGCAAGCGGACAAATAATTATACCGATGTAGAATTTTATCTAGGGAAGTATGCAGGTTGTCAATTTATATTTATACCACTAGGAAGGCTAAGTGTTAAACAATATCTATTATATTGATAAGAAACTATATAGGATGAATAAATGATATTACCCAAGTCGTATAGTCTACTTCATAATAGGCAGAGGTCACAAGATAAATATAGGTAAATAATAATGATAGCATAATCATCAAGTATCATAATTAAGGATAATCATCAAATCATCTACTAGTCATAATAATAGTTAGCCAATGGATAAACTAGGGAGTTGGATCTAAGGTAATTCTACTCTAATTAGTGCAATTACATCTAGAAATCATCGTTAAGTCAACCCTATATCATAATTACATGTAAAGAGGCATCAACTAATGAGGGTTTTAAGACGCAATCGTCATCTCCTTCGAGACCGTGCCCATGCTAGCCCTACGTACTGGGGTTGGACTACAGAGGAACCAATGTAGCTGTGACCTACGTGGCCTACCACATGACCCGGCACATCAAGGTGCACTTTGCAGACAAACAAGATATCTAGACACCACGTCTACATATTGTCTATCATCTACCCAACGATCGATTAGGTAAACGCTATACGAGCAATTACATGAATTCAATAAGATCAAACCAACTATTCTAGACATATAATCAAAGAAGACAATGACTAATGTAATTAATAATATATGAATCTATTGTGAATAAACTCCCTAATATACAACTGAATAATATAAAGTAAGAACTAGATCTATTACCGAACTCTTGCGCTCCAAACTGACGCCAGGGGCTCCAGATCCTGATGAAGAACTAGATCTCCTCTAATTCTAATCTAAATAACAAGAACTATGAATAAGAAGGCTCTTGATGAACTTGAAGGTGCTTGATGCTTGATGGCTTGAGGCCTTGATGAATAATGAAGTGGCTCTCTCTAGGGGGGTCTACCCATGTATTTATAGTCTGGTGGGAGGATCAAAATTGACTTAACCAAGGGCCGAGATGACTCCTCGAAGGTGATGGAGGAAGCTTCCAGAAGAAGAGAGCTAAAACCCTAAGGGGAGCGGCGGCCAGTGCTAGGGTGGGGCCGGCCGGCCCCACGTGGCAGCCGCTAGGCCCCCTGTTGCTCTAGGTGCCTTCTCGTCCTTCCTGAGCCTTCTTGTGACGTTTCCCATGGCGGATACATTTCCGTGTTTATTTTGCACTAGAGTCCCTCTTTTCCGCTTTCCTGAATTTCACCCTAGAAAATATAGAATATACAAAACTCATGGAAATTGTTAGTTTAAACCTATACTAGTGTGTATTCATGTTCTCTTTCAGGTTTAAAGTTATAGTAAAAGTTGATGTTATCGACCGTCAACAATTCCCCCAAGCTTACCTTTTGCTAGTCTCTTGGCAAACCGAGCCTAAGCAATATATGTATTTGGATCAAGAGTTGCTACAAGCTTTTCATTCTTTCCAAGTACACATGCTCCCAAACAAAGATTCTCCTCCGGATTAGTCAATACTTACTCTACTTCAAACTTACCCATCTTACCTTTAACCATGGGGCTTTATAACTTTTGCTTGAGTCTTGAGCAATCAGAAGACAGAACAATCAGGTCAAGCACTATGTCTCAAATTCTTTGCAAAACCATTATTTCGGAGTTTTTATAAGTTTTCAGAATAAAACTCAGAGCTTAATTGTATGACACCCTCAAATCTCTCAATATATGTGGTATTTATAGCTCTCTCGTGAGGCATTAATGATATTATGCCTCCTATAGCTAAAGGTATATGTTTGGTAGAGCTTATAGGAGTGCTAATAACAAGGATAAGCATACTTGCAATGCATGTATTATAAAGTCAACTAATGGATCCATAGAGAATTGAGGCATACAATCAAACCAAGGTGTGCATGTGTATGGAATATGGTGGATAGGTTAATTTGTGGTATTTATGGTTAACTTATATTTCTTTGGGAATAACTCTCTATTGAAACTTTTTAGGAAAGACATGGGCTATCTCTTTCTCTCTTTTTTTAAATTAAGGGAGGCGAGCATCTAGTACCCATTGTTTTAATTATTGGGACACTTGTCCATCTATTACTCCCTTTTCTTCTTTTATATTTTTGCATAGCCACATGTATCCTTTGAATACAATAAATGACTAGAGAGATAATAACAAGAACTTAGAACATTAAAGACAAGGGTTATCCTATAGGGTGATTGTTGGTGTTTACTCCTAGTGTGGGAATAATGTATATATGAACTGGAGTGTGTACGTGATCTTGATTTAAAAAGCATGACAAGACTCTCATAAGGTATACGACAAAGGTTGACTGAACTCAATGCAAAGCAAGCAACATAAATGTGCAAATGTTTTTCCTAACTCTCAATGTATATTATATCTGGCTTTGGTAGGAATTAACACTTTGTCATACAGAGCTTATCATGTAGGATTTTAGGTTTTCAAAATAAATCTCCAGAACTTAGTAATTCTAGGAATAAGATAAATAGCAGCTCAAACTTTCAATGATCATATCAACCTACTACCTAGACTTAGCTCAAACTTATGCCTCCATAAATTGCAGGTTCAGAGTAAATCTTCAAATTAAAACAGTAATGTCTAAAACTCATGAAAATCTATCGTTGGAATCTAGGTACTTGTAAAGAATAGAGCAACTATTTATCATTTCCAAGGCAAAATTTAAATGTTCATCAATTTTTTTGATTTAGCTCTAGTTTAGACTGACTCTAAACAGACTCTAACACTTAACTAATTATAAACTCACAAAAGACTCTATGACTTGTGGACCTTCATGTGCCCACATATTTTTGGTATTTTTATAAATATATAGACTCGATAATCACTTAGGTATATTTACCTAATAACTAGGGGATGCTCCTCTCCCAAGCTAGATGTTTGCAATAGTTGGTGTAGATGTCCTTTAGAGTGAGCTGGCCCGTGGCGATGGTGGGTGCCACTGATAGACTCTCTCCTTTATTCCTGCATAGTCATACTCAAACAAGAAAACCAAAACTCGAGGCTCGAATTTAATAATGGGTTAACGGTCAGCCAATGAGCAATTGATTATTCTTATGAGCTAATTTTAATGTCGTTTGTTTTAAGCAGGATTTCACTTCTCCTTTCTTTTTAAATTTGCTATTTATGATGCAGAAATTAAATATGGGTGCTATATATATATTTTATGCCACCACGGTAAATATTCCTAAGGGGTTACCATAAGTTTATTCACATGGGGCTTTAGTATTTATGATGTAGTAATTAAAGCACTAAATATTTTTGTTATTTTTGTATTAATATGTCATGAGAAATAAATATGCTACTCAATGTTTTAAAGAGAAATTACTAATGCATGCTAATTTAACTAGATAACTACCATTCTGACCTTATGGTTGGGGTACAGAATTTAAAGTCTACCGACAGATCTTAGATAGTGGAGAGGACTTACTCCGTGGGTTCATTGTCGGAAGTAACCTCAGTCAACTCCCCGTCTTGTGGTGATGCGGTACGTGCGTCTTCCTCCCATCTTTCTTCTATCTCTTTTGCTTCTTCCTTCTCTAGTTCTAATTCTTCACCTTTATTATCCTTTTCCCAGGCTTCTAATTGGGATATGATCTCCTCTTTCTCTTTCTTGGCAATTTGGTCTATCCTTTCAGCTTCTTCGGCCCACTCACTCCATCGGGGTGCTTGCGTGTTCTCTTCATCCTCCATGAAGCGATCTTCATATTTACAATCTTGCTAGAAAAGTCTTCCCATCCACAGTGAGGCTGGGCGGCCTGACGACGGGCTTGGCGTCTTCTCCTGTTGCATTGCTTCCTGATCTGCTCATAGTTAACTAGTGTTCTAAATTGACAGCGTACCTTTCTGGTGGGTAGGTTGAAGTGGATATGCCCTGATCCGATGTAGATGTTGGCTTTGGCTGTGTAGAGGAACGATCTTCCCAAGAGGATTGGGGTCTCATCGTCTCCCTACATGACAAGAACTAGAAAATCTGCAGGTATATATTGTTCTTGAATTCTTACCATTACATCCTTGACCATTCCTTCTGGGAATCTTAATGATTGATCCGCCATCTGTAACTGAATATGTGTTGGGTATAAATGTAGATAAAATAATTCATCATATACCTATTTTGACATTACGTTGCAGCCGGATCCAGTGTCGCAGACGGTGTGGGGGAAGGTGGTGTTTTTTATTGTGCATTCAATGATTGGAACTCCTGGATCACCTCTCTTGATTGGAAATGGCTTGGGTAGCATATGGTCATTCTCTGTGTTGAGGGCGGTGATCAATTGAGTTGTTTCTGCATGCCTGGTCTTCCTCCATCTTCTATTGTTCTTCTTTTTCGGCATTGATTGCTGTTCTTGCTTTCCTTGTTGGTAGAATTGCTTCGGGGCTGCAGGAGCTTTCAGGACGCAGTTCTTGAATGTGAATCTCTCCTTCTTGTCCTTGATGGATATGACAATCTTGGTGTACTCCGCATAGATAATGGCTTTTGTTGTGCATAAGAATGGTCTACCCAAAATAATTGGTGCCTTCTCATCTACTCTTGTCTCCATGGCCACAAAGTCAACTGGGACATATGATTGCCCCACTCTAGTGACAACTTCTTATAGTACTCCCTCAGGGTAACAAATGGACTGATCTACAAGCTGCAAATGCATATTTGTGGACAATAGGGGATCATTTAATATTTTCTCATAAATTACCTTAGGCATGATGTTGACACTTGCGCCGAAGTCACAGATAGCCTCTGGAAAGCTATGGCGTCCTATAGAGATAGGAATGACAGGTCCTCTGTTGGTACCCCTTATCTTATAATTGTAAAAATTATTTTAATAAATAAAATAAATAGTTGGTAGGGCTTTGAACTAACCTTTCCACAAGTTTTGTTGCAAATATCAATTTCAGGTATGACACGTGGAAAGGCGCAAAAGACACGAGAAAGCACACTTCAAGAAACTGTATTCAGAAAAGGCGCAAATCCAAGATAATTGGAAAAGCCCACCAAAACACCGAACTGGATCCATCTGTAACCACGGGAAGTATGAGGGCCCAGATACGAACCGACCATGCGAAGGCGGTGGCCAGGGGGGCCCACCAGTGGTGCGGCCGCACCCTGGTGTGAGCACACCCTCCGTGGCGGCAACTCGGTCCCACCTTTTTCAGGCGGTTGCATGGCGGCATGCATAGGACGGTTTCACCTCCTACCAAATTTAGATCACCATGAACCGTCCTTGTTGGGCTATAAATAGATGGCTCCACACCATTCATCACACACACCATCATTTGGAGCAATACACCTCACATTTCTACACTTGTTCTTTAGTTTAGATTCAGTAGTAGAGCAAGGCAAAGCTAGCAAGGAGAGCTTGTCTCCTTGGAGGATCTTAGAGCTTTTTGGTATGAATACAATTTAGTTCTCCTCCATGAGCAAGTTTTTATCTTATTTATATGATTATGCAATTGAATTAGAGTATAGTTGTGTTCATATCTTGTTCATAGTATATGAACTAGTTCTTAGTTCTTGTGCTATGTTCTTGATGTGTTCATCCTTGTTTTCCATCGTTCATCGAATTAGTATGAATAGACAAAGGATTAAGATTGGGGTAACGGTTCGTTGGGCTGTGATGGCCACTCTTAGCCGAGCCTGTCAATCCGAAGGGTTGGGGTCCCGGGAGGCTAGGAGGCGTTTCCAATTACATGGGCAAGGTTCTAGGGTATGCGGAGATCACCGGATGCGCGGGTATCTTTCGGGTAGAGGGGTAGGTCGCAGGGTAGCGATAGCCCTATCATCCATGGTATTCCCCCATGATCAGGTATTCCGGTAGGAGTTCTGTAAAGTCCCTATCGGCTAGATGTCCAGCTGCGGGGATCTCCCCAGAGCCTTAGACTTAATTCTAACTCTAGTTATATTGATTAGATGTTCTACTAACAATTTTTTGCATAGTTATATAAGATCAATGCTGGCTCAAGTAGTTGTTCTTTATTTCTTTTATTTCTTTATTTTCTCTTTATTCCTTGAGGTTGCCCCGATGAGTGTGTCCACTATCCATATTTTAAGATCCTGCTGTGACCCCTGATTCGACTATGTCTACCTATGCATCTCAATAAGTGATCATGCTACAAACCAAGCTAGATGCATTTGTTACGCCCTCCTATGGGATTAAATACGATAACCCTTGAATACTCACGGGTTGAAATGCTACAATGATAGTTCTGTTCGCTTGCAATTTTATTCTTTATATTCATGAACTATTGATTGGCGTACCTAAGCACCGTTACTTAAGATTGTAAACTCTGTGCATTTATCTGGCGCTGTGCTACAACTTTGCATATCGTAAGTAAGGATGGTTAGGATGGCCAATCTGGCATTCCTAATTATTGTTACCAGACTGCACTGCTAAGGCCGACGCTGTTAAAGGCCTTGGGTTATCTCTCTGATGTAATGATAGTTATGGTATACCAACACCCGACATTTCTGGTGCCATTGCTAATGATGGATTTATAGTCTATCTTTTGTACTGACGCTAAGAAATGCCAACAAGCATTTCTGGCGCTGTTCCCGGGGAGGGCAAAGAACAATGCAAACATCTAGCTTTGGCATTTAGCATTGATTACAAAATAAGCATTGGTAGCCATAGTTTAAGCATGTTAATCTTTGTTGTTTTCTTCCACTTTTTATTGAAATGAAAACAGGATAGTGTATGAGCGGTTTCAAATTGCCGGCAAACTTCAACAACAATCCAGAGTCACTCCTAAGGAAGAAAAGGACTCGTGTCGTTTCTTCCTCTGCCACGCCACCGACAGTCAAACCAATCACCACCGCACCATCTGTTTCGACCACCATGGCCAGGTCACTCCGCGACTATTCCACCCCCGCTGTTGCCAACGTGCCTGTTGGGCCCACAATCAACACTGGGAATGGAAACTTCGAGCTTCGCACTGGCCTACTCATGATGGTGAAGGCAAACCAGTTATGTGGTTTGCCAAGTGAGGACGCAAATGCGCATCTACAAAACTTCCTTGAGCTGTGCGAAACCATCATTATCAAGGATGTCGCACATGAAAGCGTCAAGCTCTGCTTGTTCCCCTTCTCCCTCTCGGGGAAGGCGAAGCAATGTTTCTACCAGAGCAAGGAAGGTGTCAACACGTGGGACAAATGTTTCGTGGCGTTCCTCGTGAAATTTTTCCCCATGAGCAAAACAAATGCTCTGAAAGGAAAGATATCAAACTTCAAGCAGACTTCACTTGAATCTATTCCTGAGGCTTGGGAAAGGCTCCAGGAGTACATCTGGGCCTACCCCCACCACGGGATGGAAGATTGGCTCGTGCTTCAGAATTTCTACGAGGGGCTCACGCCCATGTCTAAGGGGCACGTCGATGCCGTGCTGGAGGCGCATTCCTCTCCCTGACCATCGAGAATGCTACGACATTAATTGAGAAGATGGTAGCCAACCAGAGTTGGGGAGAGGGACGCAAAACACAAAAAGGCATGCATATCGTGAAGGAGACGGATCTGCTTGCCGCAAAAATAGACCTACTAATGAAGAGATTGGACGGATAGACCACTCATCCTACAACTAGCACTGTCCAAGCCATCGACTCATGCATGACGTGTGAGGAATGTGGGAATGTTGGCCACATGGGGATCAATTGCCCTGGAACCTAGGAAGACGCATCATTCATCAACAACGGGTTCCGCCAACAACAATAAGGTAATGGGTGGCACAACCAGAACCGCCCCCAAGGTAATTACTCTAGTTTTAATTCCTTCCAGCCTTCACTGAAAGATATTGTGCTAGGTCAGGCTAAAATCACTGAAAATCTATTTAAAAAGCTTTCTAAAAATGATCAAATGTTTGACAACATAAATACAAAGTGTCGGTGTTTCCGCCCCATGGGGTCACACCCACGAGTGAAACTTGTATGCGTGCTCCCCTTTCCAGATGGTGATGCAAGAAAAGACACAAGGATTTATCCTGGTTTAGGCAAGAGAAGGCCCTACACCCAGCGGGGGGGGGAGTGTATGTATTATCTTGCACCTAAGTGCTTGTACACGGGTGAATACAGGCGTGAGATGGATGGAGGTGGAGTGAGGTTGCTCTACTATGTATGGCTTGTTTGTTGTGTCGCCTCCGGGACCTCCCCTTTTATAGTTCCAAGGAGAGGTCTAGGGTACATGTATAGGCGACAGAGTAGGGGTCGATAGAGCTATGGCGTGCTGACCTACTCGAGGCCTCCGTACCGGCGTGGCCTCGAGCCGTCCCGTCTTGGTGCCTTGATGAAGATTACGCGTGCCCCTGAATCCCGCTCCTGTGCACTGTCCTGGACTGACTTATCTGTTGCATGCTTGTACGTCGCGGTGGCAGCTACGTCGGAGTGGTTATAGTGCTGTCATTCGTCGCCCGACCCTTCTCTAGGAAGGAAACGTGCCTACTCGAGGGTCTGGTGCCATATAATGCCTTGCTGACCATAGCGCTGACCTTGGGCGTCTCGAGGGGGGTTTTGATTGGACATTCCGACCCATTCCCTGCGCCCTGCCATGTTCTGGCTTATTTGGTGGGGAAGGCTACAAAAGGAACGACGGGACGGATGCCTGTTCCCTATCACGCTTCCCGTGACTGATGGGTTAGGTGAGAATGCGGTAGGCGCATTAAATGCCCTGGTCCCCGTGCCCGCATCAGGCGGCGGGCGGTGTCCTTGCGCTCGAGGCCTCTCGATTTGTACGAGCCTGTTCCGTATTCGACGGTAGCCGGCGCTCGAGTCCTGGTCGATTCGTAGGACGCTCTTTCCGTGTTCGAGACTATGGTCGTCGAGGACCGTGCACACAACTAGGTGTCGAGTTGGATGCCTCGACTTGTATACGGATACTCTCGATTTGCACATCAGTTTGGGTACCCATTACTGATATCCTCGAAGTAGGCCCCGAGTCTCTATTCGAGCACTTGCGCTCGAGTGGAGGCTCTTTTTGGTGGTCGAGTTTCCGTGGGGACGCGCGAGCGACCCCGTGGGGGTAGCCCCTGAGCCCTTGGTGGAGTTTTTGACTCCTTCGAGGGTTATATTGCCTAATTTGCGGAATCACTCTCAATATCCATTGTGGAAGCCTCTGATTGGTTCGTTTTTGCAGGGGTCTCGACGTACTCCCAGTAGAGCAAGCGTCATCCACCCCAGATTGAGCTCCTAGCGGGTAATCCAACTGAGAACCCGTGCCCCGTTCGAGGGGGTCGGCTGTAGCCCGGAGGCGTCCTCATAAAGCAGGGTCGACGTGGTCGGGGTTACTGATCTCGTTCGATAGAGTCCGGCGGCTCGATGCCTCCCTTCGGGGGGGATCCCTCTCGACCGTCTCGACCTTGCCTTGGACATCCCCAGCAAATTCTCGAGGCGGGCCTCGACTTTCGACCACTCGCTGGGCATCCCTGACTCTGGTACTCGAGATCGGCTGTCGAACCCATTCGGTGAGTCAGCCTGCGACCTCTCGAGGGTTTAGCTGTGATGAATGCGTACCTTAGCTTACGAGGGAAGGAAGAGGCCGTGGCGGTTCGTCTTTTTGCCCGTTGGGCGCACCTTTTCAGGCGGGAGCCGTTGCGACACTGTACCGACGCGGAATTCATAGCATCCCGTATGTGAGAGGGATAACGACCGTTAGGCGGCGCATTTATGGGAGGAGTTACCGTATCCATCAGATCTGTTCGTTGGTGGGTTGCCATCTATAAATGCCCCGTGGTTTTGTTGCCGTCGCTCCTTCCGCCTTCTGCCTCCATTCTCGCCTTAGCTTCCTTGCCATCTCACACGCGCGCACCCTCGAGCGGTAGTAAAGTCGCCTTTCTCCCACCTGAAAATGCCTGTGAGACTCATCGCCGCCGATGACTAGCGCCCGTCGTTGATGACGGAGCACCGGCTGCTGGAGCTCGAGAGGGAGGGACTCCTGCGCCCCCACACTTCGTCGTCGCGGTCGGAGTGGATCGCACCGGCGGCGGACCACCGGGAGCCAAGGCCGCCCAAGGGCTACGTGGTCTCCTTCGCCAAGTTCCACTGCCACGGCTTGGGTTCTCCTTCAAGCCGTTTCATGCGGGCGCTCTGCCACCACTACGGGGTGGAGCTCCAACACTTCTCACCAAACGCCGTCACCGCCGCGGCGGTCTTTGCCGCGGTGTGTGAGGGCTATCTGGGGATGATGCCCCACTGGGACCTGTGGCTCCATCTGTACCGGGGCGAGCTCTTCAACGCCCCCACTGGAACCACAGGTGTGAGGAAGCTTGTACGGGCTGGGTGCCTCAACCTGGTGCTGAAGACTGGCAAATCGGAGAGGCCGCGCGAGTACATCCCGGTGGGATTGACATCGAACCATGCCGGATGGGACTCCCAGTGGTTCTACTTACGGAATGACGATGACTTCCTCCCTGCCTACACCGGTCGCTTGATCTCGGAGCGCCCGGACCACTGGACGTACGGCGTCGTCCAAGTCCACCAATCGCGGCTCGACCCCCTCCTCGACGCCTTGAAGAAGCTATGCGAGGAAGGCCTGACAGCCGCTCTCGTCCTCTCAGCCGTCCATCATCGGAGGGTTCTCCCGTTGATGTCTTGGCCATTGAGGATGGACGAGATGGGTCCCGGTGTTTCGTCCCGTGATCTCGAGGCTTGCCGGATGTCTAATGAGGCTCCAGCGGACGATGAGGTTGCGGCCCGAGTCAGGGCGGCCGTTGCTGGCGACTTCCAGCCAGAGCATGTCGACGGCTTCCCTATGAGGCCTGACAAGGGATCGATCGACCTGGTAAATTCCTCTCTCGCTTATGATTTCGATTCTGGATTTTCTTCGATCCTTCTTAAAACTTGTCTCCACTCACGTAGGGTTCAATCGATGTTCGGTGTTCGAGGCCTCCGGTAAAGGAGGATGAGGTCGACCGTGACAAGCGGCGAGAGTCCGCTGAAAAGCAGAAGTCCACAATGGACTTAAAAAATAAGAAGGAGAAGAAGAATCTCGAGCGCCAAGCGCTGGAGACGCGCCGAGCGAAGTCCAGACAGAGGGGGGAGCCTGAGGAAGAGTCCCCCGATGAGGACGATGGTGGCAATGGTGACGACGACAACGACGACTCCAGGGGGATGGCGTCCCGTCTTGACAGGATCCTCGAGGGTCCGCCTCAGACCGACGTCGACGCCCTGCAGACGGGAGCCCCAAAGGGGGGCCGAGCGGGTCTCTCGAGAGGCAACAGAGGGAGTCATCCCCACGCCGCTCCCGTGCTGATACCCCTCCCGCGCCTGCGCAAGGTCGGACCATCCCGCGCTGCCAACCTCCCCCTGTGTCAAAGGCGGGCGACCGGGCTAAGTCCCTGGCGTCGGGGCCGTTGACCCGCAGCCGCGCCGCGGCTTCCAGCAAGGGGGAAGCAAGCCACAAGAGCGCTAGCCCTGATGTTCTCCAGGCGGGAGATGTCGAGCTGAGGCCTGCGCCCGTTCGTGAGGGGCCTGGAGCCTTAACACGGGGCAGCTCGAGGCCTGCTGGCCGAGGTACCGGTAGGCGGGCCGTTCTCCCTGTGGGGTAAGATTTTCGACGTTATGATTCTCATCTTTCTATGTCTTTGCGTTTTCTTGGGTAATGGCCTCACTCATGCCCGTTCCTCTCTCCTCAGGTTGAAGCGGACGCTCGAACAGGCCCAGCCCTCGTTGGCCAAAAGGCTTAGGGTGGGAGCGGCCTCCAAAGATTCAGGTTAGCGGTTCATTCGCGTCGTTATGGGAGTTGTGTTGTCTTTATGTCGATCATCATGACGACTGACTTTTTGCCTTTGAGTGCTTACAGGCTCCTCCGGCCCTCGGCCGCCGACTAGTGCCGAGAGCGCCCCGCCTCGCCCATTGACGAGGGAGTCCACCCCGTCGCTGAAGCGGATCGAGGCACCTCGTCCTCAAGAACAGGAGGGAGCCCCCAAGCCTCCCCGTTCTGGGGTCGAGGAGGATCCTATCACAATAAGTGACGGGTCCGGCGGCGACGGGCCTTCGAAGGATGCCCGTCCCATGGACGAGGAGGTCGAGGCCTCTCCCACCACGAAGCGGACGCCTTGGCCCATCGGGTTCCATTCTTTCGAGGAGCAGAGGAAGAAGGAGGAGGAGCGCGAGCGGGAGACGCGGCAACAGCTGCAGGAGGTGCCACAACCGCCGCAGCAGGAAGAAAGAGAGGAGGAGCGGCGGCCAGGGGGATCCCTGCTCGAGGAGCTGTTGGAGCAGGACCGGCAGCAGGAGCTACGGGAGCTCCAGGAGCAGTAGCAGCAGAGGAGCCAGCAGTTAGGGGAACTGCTCGAGCCGCTACCTCGCTTTCTGCCCCAGTCAGTGCCGCCGACGCCACAAGAGCCTGCAACCGGGGAGGAGGTTCTGCCTGTCTATGGTCCACCGACCCCGGCGTGGCTCCGTCCGGGAGCGCCCGCCTCGATCCCAGCTGAGTCAGGGCGAGCGGACGGCGTGGTGGCGCTCGCCTATAAGATGCGCACCGCCGTCGACCCTCAGTCAGAGATCAAGGGCACGATCTATGGCATCGACGGGATCGCTCCTGGATTCCTCAGGGAGCGTCGGTCGTGGGAGGACCGCATTCCCGCCGAGGAAGATGAAGCTAGGACGTCGAGCTGTTGACGGTCCTTAATGCTCACATTTAACCATCAACTAATCATAGAAAAGGATCTAAATGGAACCAACATCTAGATTTAGGGTTTTATCTGACAGAATTCCATGAGTTTTGGTGTTTGTCTATTTCTGCAGGGGGTTATCAGGAAATACGGAAGAAAGGCCCACACGTCGGGTTTACATAGAGATATTAATGTGCCGCGCAATTTTCTACCATCTAGAAGACTCCAGAAGCCACGGGAACGAACGGGAGGCCGATCAGGCCCGGGGGCAGGGCGCCCGCCCTCCCCCCTTGGGTGCCCGCCCAGCTACAGTAACCAATCAGCTTCAACTTCGCGGATCGTGCTCCACCGACCTAAAGGATCAAGGATAACCGTTCAATCAATGTCGGTTTGATCCAACGGCCCAAATTCATCTGAAAAGACTATATAAGCAAGGCCCCCTGGCCCCTGGAGATCATACCTCTTCTACAGAATCAAAGCTAGGGTTTCAATTCTTCATCCAAGTAGAGAGGATCCCTCTAGTTCTTCTAGTTCTACCTCTAGTTCATCTAGATCTAGTTCTAGTTCATCTAGTTCTAGTTCTAGTTCCTCTAGTTCTAGTTCTAGTTAGTTCTAGTTGTAATCTAGAAAATAGGGAGAGAGAAGAGGAGAGCGGATGAGGAGCCGGATCTGTCGGATCTTCCTCAACATTATACTTTTGCTGCATCTGGTTCGTTCTTCATCGTTCTCCAGATTCTTCAATTCATAATTCCTGAGTTCTTTAATTACTTTTATTTACATTCAAATTATTTATTGGATTCCCGCTTGCATCAAGTGCTCTAGTCTTTATAACGCTAGAGTAGTAATTAATAGATTATATGTGGTGTTTAGTCTTGCAATTACCTGGAATTGCACCCAATCCTACGGATTGTTGTGGTAGCCTTAGGGTAGTGACAGCCCTAACGGTCGACGTATTCCACCACGTTCAGATCGGTGTTTGTAGGACCGTAGTCAGACCTTCCTAGCCCCCTTCTCATCTCTTTCTGTGGTTAGTGCTCTGATGTCTCGATATAGATAATCTTGAAGTAATTCTTGATTCTTAGATCAACTAGAGAACTCTCAGGAAACTTCCTCTCTTCCTACCAAAAATAATTATATAGTTATCCTTGGGCGATCTTGATTCTTAATTAGTACACTCAGGTTCTCTGTGGAAAATCGATACTCTGGAATACTCCCGGGTGAAAGCTACATCGGTATCCGTGCGCTTGCGGATTTTTCTGTTTGCGTTTAAAATACCCAATAACCTTTCTGGCGCCGTTGCCGGGGAACGGTAGCTGTGCTAGTTTCGAACCAAGTCGTCCGTGTATCCTTTTCTTTTCCTTTTTTTTACCACACTCACCTTACCATTTTCACCATACCACATGGATTTCACTCCACACATTAATGAGCATGGAATTTATTTCATAGCCACTTCATTTACTCTATGCTCATATGTAATATCTTCACAATCCATTGGTCTCTCCAACATCACCACATTCGAGATCTCCAACCCCCTCTTCCTTTCTATTTACAAAAACTTTAAAAGGGTGGTTGTCGATGCATATGTCTATATTAAATATTACAGATCTCGTTGAGTTGATCTTGATATAGGTCAGCGTTGGAGGGGAAACCACTTCGCTGACATAAATTGATGGTTTCCCAAGGACAAGCTTAGAGTCCTAAAACAAGCACTGATCAGATTGTAACATGAGCTTTTAATTATTTGTGTCATTACCTTGTGTGTTGAGCATATAAGGATAATTGTAAAAAAAATTCCTTCGGGTATTCTTGTCACTAACCTTTCCAGGATTGGAGCAAGAAGATTGGATGAATGACAAGCACGAGGTATGCCCAACCAATCATCATACAACATTGAATTAAATTCATCCAAACTTGAATTTTGCAAAATTCAAGCTTGGGGAAGTATTTTACATAAAAACATCATTTGCCATGTTGCTATGTTGGTTGTCCCTACCTTTGAGACATGCTCAATTTGTTAAATACTAAACACACTACTTCATCTCCACTTAAGTAGATCTCTATAAATGCTCTCATGCTACCTTTATTTGCTTTAGGATATGTTTAGGTTTGGAGTAGTTTCATTTATCTCTTAATTAAGCATGGTGCTTAGTTTAGGGCTGATGATCTTACTTCTAAGGGACTTTAAATTAAGCATGATGCTTAGGTTAAAATGCCCTCCTAAATCAAATTAGACATGGTGTCTAGGTTGATTTTTGAGCCGATAGTATACTATAGTAGATATTGGATATTTTGTTGGACTAACCCTTGCAGGAAAACTTTTAATATCGACCTAGGAAGTCCTGAGATAAACTCACATTGGAGACAAAGAGAGAGTCACATGAAGGTTAACAATTGACTCAAGGAAGGCATAGCTCACAAGAGATGATCCATGGGGGGTGCCACAAACACGATGCACAACCGCTAAGAAAGAAAAGCTTCCACAAGGTGATACTGTACCATCACTCTTCAAGTAAGGTAACATCTTAAGGTACTTGACTATCACTTTTGTAAGCTTCTCCTTAGTTCTGGCGTTCACATGAATAAAAGAGACAAAAATGTATGATTTACAACTCTAGATTAACCAACCCAATCGATTCAACATGTTTAGTCCTTCCACCTTAGTGATCCCATACTCCTAATATGAGCTAAAATGTTGCACACTCAATCTTTGGAAGATATATTTTATAAAAAAAACAACATAAATATAGATAGATTATCTTTCCATTAGGTTGAGCAATTTGATCTGACAAATGTTTTAAATGTTATACTCATGATCTTATTATCCATCAACATTGTCTTGCTCACCATGCTTAAGGTTAGAGAAGAACAAATACACTTTTGGTTCTGTTGGTGTTTTCCACCAACAGGGCCCATGCACTTGATCTCTGCCTTGTCTCTATGAGCAGGTACACTTCGAGCAAAATATGATGGAATTTTACAACTCCCAGACTCCATCAAGTGAAGAACCTACATCTACGTGCACAAACACACTGGAGATACTGGACACTCAGGCAATCACTGCCCTGAGATGCTTGAGGACGTAACTACTGGAGTAACCTCGTTGTGGAAGTAATTACTGACCTTCTGCCGGTCAAGAGAGGCAATCCAGGACGCACCGTCATCCCGATCTCCATCGACATGCCTGCAGATCAGACACTAAGTTTCCCAAAAGGAATATTGAAGAACCTCTGCGTCCGAGTTGTTACCTTGTACGCCCCAGCAGACTTCATGGTGATAGAGACTGGTACTGATGAGAGGGACCCATCATTCTAGGGAGGCCATTCCTGAACACCTCGGGAGCAGTCATCCACGCTAGTGCTGCCAAGATCAGTTTCTACATCAAGGGGACGAAGGAGACGTTTTCCTTCAAGAACAAAACTACACAAATCTCAGAGCAATCCTGACATGAACCAAGGAAAGGACCAACAGGAGGAACAGGAACAAGCAATTGTGGACTGAGTCAGCTAAGATGGTCACTACTGCTCAAGGAGGTCAAGATCGTCAACTCAAGTCGCCTTTCTTGATCAAGAAGGATGACCCTGGTGTTCCAAGCATCGAGTGCACAATCAACGGATATTTTTTCAGAAGACACTCTACGACACCGGATCTGACGTCAACATAATGGCCGCAGTAACTTATCAGCTCCTGCATGGAACTATGCCCCTACAACCGACATACATTCAGCTCTAGATGGCAGATCAGATATTGTGTAAGGTTATTGTCATGGGAGAAGACGAGTACAATCCACCCGTCATCCTTGGAAGACTGTTCCTCAGCACCGTTAAAGCAATCATCTACATTGGAACCGGAGAAGTCCACATGAACTTCCCCTCTAAGAAGGTACGCCGCTATTTTACTGACCCTAACTATATAGTTGAAGACTCTAAGTAGGTCAGGACAAGAAGAAGACGACGCAACCGCAACCAGAGGAGGCAAATCATCAAGGACGGATGAGCAGACTACAAAGGAGAAGTAGTGAGGTCTGAAGACATACAGCTTGATCAGAACTGTCCTGAGGAGACCGTAGCACCGAGTCAGGTGTGGAGAGAGAAGATAGTTATACATGAAGAGGAGGCGCCGCCGGAACCACCGACTACGCCATCCAGCGAATCCTAGGACGACTGAGAAAACGGAGAGTCCCGTTCGGAGGACTTAAAAACACCGAACGCCTTGCCAAGAGGTAAGCTTGGTAGTTATCTTTTCCTTTCAATTATTTTAAAATAGTTTGCTTAGTTAATCAGGTTTATATCATCTTGAAAAGAAAATAAAAATGTTAAAAATAGTAAGCCCCATGTGAGTATGCTCATGGCATAAAACTCATAAGTACATTCACTGTGGTGGCATAAAAATAAAATAAATATATTCCTGTCCTATAAAAATAAAAATATAAAAATAAATTTATGATCCTACTAAAGAGAGTAACATTTATTGAGGAGACTCAACATGATAAAGGCTAAATATTTATGCTAACACTTAACTAGTTCCACAAAGCTTTGTTGTCTATTTGAGCTCCACAGAATTCAAGGATCAAAGAAGTCTAGCAGACGGAGGATATCCTAATCGCTGTCAGAGTGCTGCCGACATTCAAATACACCTCCAGCACCTGCTAGCTACATCAGAAGAAATTGCGTCAAAATCCAGCTTGGGGGAGAGCGCCTCCATTTATCCAGCTAAGTATTCTACGCACGTTTATACTTTACTCTAATATGCTTATATATATATATATATCTTTGCTTAGTTTGCTAAATAGATAAATAAATAAAGTTTGCTATGAACCCTCATGATAAGCTCTCACATGGAAATGATGAATAGTTGCTCTGCCATGACTAGTTCTCAAAATTGAAATCTCTCTCAAGTTTAGGCATGACTGTTATTAATTAAGATTTGCTCTAAACCTGAACTTGTGGGAAGAGTACTTGATCTAAAGTCTAAGTCGTTAACGGATATGATATGGGAAGGTTGAGCTGCTGTTTATCTGTTCCTAGAGATGCTAGAATTCTAGAGAATTTTATCTTTGAAAATCTTTAAAATGTTGCATGATGAGTTCCTGTATGATGAGAGTTTAAATTCCTACCACAGCCATATATACATGCTTGCTAGACTTTGAGCCACACATTTACTTTTACTACTTATGAGCATTGAGTGTGGTCAAGCTGTGTAGACCCTTAGGAGCTTTGTCGGTGTTTTCCCCACGGGGGGTCACACCAACGATTAAATTTGTATGCGTGCTCCCTTTCCCAGATGGTGATGCAAGAAGGCTCAGAGATTTATCCTGGTTCGGGCAAGAGAAGTCCCTACGTCCAGCGGGGGAGGGAAGTCTGTATTATCTTGCACCAAAGTGCTTGTACAGGGGCGAATACAAGCGTGGTATGGAGTGTGAGAGCTCTACTGCGTATGGGTGTAGTGTTGTCTCTTGTTCCCCGTTCTCTATTCCCGGGTCTCCCCTTTTATAGTTCTAAGGAGAGACCTAGGGTACATGTATAGGTGTCAGAGTAGGGGTCGACAGAAGCATGGAGCGCTGACCTACTCGAGGCCTCCGTACCGGCGTGGTCTCGAGCCGTCCTGTCTTGGTAGCCTGATGATGATTACGCGTGCCCCTGTTTCCCGCTCTGCGCGCCGTCTTGGGCTGGTTCACCGATCGCACGCTCGTACGATATGGCGGCAGATCCGGTGGAGTGGTTGCGGTGTTGTCAGTGGACGCCCAGTTTGCCCCCAGGATGGATCCCTGTCTGGTCGAGGGTCGGACGCCGTGTAGTGTTCTGATATCCGGAGCGCTGACCTTGAATGTCTCGATGGGGTCCTGATTAGACGTCCCATCCTCATTTCCCGCTTCCTGACACGCCCAGGGTCGTTTGCTGGGGAAGGCTGCAAAAAGAACGATGGGACGGGTCCCTGTTTCCTATCACGCTTCCCGTGACCAGTGTGTTAGGTGGGAAAACGGCAGGTGCATTAAATGCCCTGGCTCTCGTGCGCGCGTCAGGCGGCGGACGGTGTCCTTGCGCTCGACGCTTCCCGATTCGCTCGGGCCTGTTTCCGTATTCGACGGTAGCTGGCGCTCCGCGCTCGACCCTTGACCGATTCGCTTGACGCTATTTCCGTCTTCGAGGCTGCGGCCGTCGATGGCTGCGCATATGTATGATCAGAGCGTCGAGTTGAGGGCCTCGACCTGCGTATGGATAATCTCGTTATGTGCATCGGTGAGGGTACCCCTTATTGATACCCTCGACAGTAGCCCCCGAGGCTCCACTCGAGCGCTGGCGCTCGAGTGGAGGCTGTATTCTTGGGTCGAGTTTCCGTGGGAGCGCGCGAGCGACCCCGCGGGGGTAGCCCCCGAGCCCTTGAAGGAGTTTTTGACTCCTTCGAGGGTTATATTGCCTAGTTCGCAGAAACGCTATCGACACCAGTGGTGGTAGGTTCTGATTGGCTCGTTTTGCGCGGAGGTTTCGACGTACTCTCGATAGAGCGAGCGTCTTCCCCCCAGATTGAGTTCCTAGCGGGTAGTCCAAGTGAGAACCTATGCCCCTTTCGAGGGGGTCAGCTGTAGCCCGGAAGCGTTCTCATAAAGCGGGGTCGACGTGGTCGGGGATACCAGTCTCATTCGATAGAGTCCGGCGGCTCGATGCCTCCCGTCGGGGGGATTCCTCTCGACTGTCTCGACCCTACCTTGGACATCGCCAGCGAGTCTTCGAGGCGGGCCTCAATCTTCGACCGCTCGCTGGGGATCCTGGACTCTTGTGCTCGAGATCGGCTGTCGAACCCTTTCGGTGGGCCAGCCATCGACCTCTCGAGACTGTCGTGGGCACATCCCTTGGCTTACAGAGTAAGGAAGTGGCCATGTCGGTTCGCCTTTCTGCCCGTTGGGTGCGCCTTTTGAGGTGGGTGACGTTACGACATCACGTCGGTGAGGAATTCGGAGCGCTCCACCTGTGAGGAGGGAAAGGACCGTTAGACGGCGCATTTATGGGGGGAGTTACCTCATTTCTCGGATCTATCCGTTGGCGGATCGCTGCCTATAAATACTCCGCGGCACCACCGCCGCTCTTTCTTCTCCCTTCTGCCTTCTCGCCTTCCCCCCCTCGCTGTCTTAGCTCTTTTGCTGTCCTACGCGCGCGTGGACCCCCTCGAGCGGTAGCGAACCCACCGTCCTTCCAACCAAGATGCCTGTGACACTCGTCGCCGCCGACGACTGGCGCCCGTCGTCGATGATGGAGCGCCGGTTGCTAGAGCTTGAGAGTGAGGGTCTGTTGCGCCACCGCACCTCGCTGTCGTCGCCAGAGTGGATCGCGCCGCCGGCGGGCCATAGGGAGCCCCAGCCGCCCGAGGGCTACGTGGTGTCGTTCGCCAAATTTCGCCGCCACGGCCTGGGCGCTCCCCCGAGCCGTTTCATGCGGGCACTCTGCTTCCACTATGGGGTGGAGCTCCAGCATTTCTCCCCGAATGCCATCACCGTCGCGGCCGTCTTCACCGCGGTGTGTGAGGGCTACCTGGGGATGATGCCCCACTGGGATCTGTGGCTCCACCTCTACAGGGGCGAGCTTTTCAACGCCCCCACCGGAACTACTGGCGTGAGGAAGCACGTGCGGGCCGGGTGCCTCAACCTGGTGCTGAAGACGAAGAAGACGGAGAGGCCACGCGAGTACATCCCGGTGGGGTTGTCATCGAACCATGCCGGGTGGGACTCGCAGTGGTTCTACCTAAGGAACGACGATGGTCTCTTCCCTGCTTACACTGGGCATCTGATCACGGAGCGCCCGGACAACTGGACATACGGCGTCGTCCAATAGCACCAGTCGCAGCTCGACCCCCTCCTCGACGCCATGAAGAAGCTGCGCCTGGAGGGCCTGTCCGCCGCCCTCGTCCTCTCGGCCGTCCATCGTCGAAGGGTCCTCCCTCTGATGTCTCGGTCGTTGAGGATGGACGAGATGGGGCCGGGCGTTTCGTCCCGGGATCTCGAGGCGTGCCGGATGTCCAACGAGGCTCTGGCGGACGATGAGACCGCTGCCCGAGTTAGGGCGGCCATCGCCGGTGACTTTAAGTCGAAGCACGTCAACGGCTTCCCCATGAGGCCCGACGAAGGCTCGTTCGACCTGGTATGCTCTTCTCTTGCACATAGCTTTGATTCTGGATTTTTCTCGATCCTTTTTTAATCCTACCTTTGTCCTGGCAGGGGCGTATCGATGTCCGGTCCTCGAGGCCCCCTGTGAAGGAGGACGAGGTCGATCGCGACAGACGGCGCCAGTCCGCCGAAAAGCTGAAGTCCGCCAAGGACTCCGCCAAGAAAGGGGAGAAAAAGAAGAACCTCGACCGCCAAGCATTAGATGCGCGTCGAGCCAAATCCAGGCAGAGGGGGGAGCCTGAAGAAGAATCCCCCAGCGAAGATGATGACGACGACGAGGACAGCGATGACTCTGAGGGGATGGCCTCTCGCCTTGACCGGATCCTCGAGGGTCCACCTCGAGGCGACGTCGATGTCCACCGGACTGAAGCTCCAAAGGACGGTCCAGGCGGATCCCACCGCCCTCGCGCCGACACCCCTCCTGCGCCCACGGCTTGTCAGGTCGCCCCGCGCCCTCCTCCCATGCCCAAGACGGGTGGCCACGCTAGGCCCTAGGCGACGGGGCCATTAACCCGTGGTCGTGCCACGGCCTCCGAGAAAGGCGAGACTAGCCGCAGGAGCGCCAGTCCCGGTGTCCGTCAATCGGAGGTTACCGGGCCAAGGCCGGCGCCTGTCTTCGAGGGGTCTGGGATCTCGACGCGGGGTGGCTCAAGGCCCACCGGTCGGGGTACCGGCAGGCGAGCTGTTCTTCCCGTAGGGTAAGCCTTTCGATGTTGTGACTTTTGTTTTCCCATTCCTCCGTGTTTCCTTGTATACCGGTCTTTTCATGCTCGTTCCCTTCTCTTTAGACTAAAGCGGACGCTCGAGCAGGCCCAGCATTCAATGGCAAAGAGGCTCAAGGCGGGAGCCGCCTCCAAGCAGCTAGGTTTGTAGCTTACTTCTGGTCTTGTGATGTTTTTACGTTGGTCATTATAGTGATCGGCCTTTATTCTTTGTTTTGCAGGATCCTCTGACTCTCAACCTCTGGCCGGCGTCGAGAGTGCTCCGCCTTGTCCCGAGCCTAGCCCGATGCCGTCGACGCGTGACGAGGCGCCCCCAACTCAGGGGCAAGAAGGAGCCCCCGAGCCTCCTCAACCGGGGGTCGAGGCGGACCCCATCACCATCAGCGACACGTCTGGCGGTAACGAGGTGTCAGGGGATGCCCGCCCTATGAAGGAGGAAGCGTCGACTTCCCTCATCGCAGGATGGACTCCCTGGCCCGCTGGCCTTCGCGCTCTCAAGGAGCAGAAGAAGAAAGAGGAGGAGGAGGAGGAGCGGGAGCGCGAGGCAACGGGGCAGCCGCAGGCCCAGCAGCAGCAACAGCAGCAGCAGCAGGAGGGACAGCAGCAGCAAATGCTCGAGGGGCAGCAACAGCAGCATCAGGGGGGCCAAGAGGAAGGGCCGCTCGAGCCCCCGCCTTAAGGTCTGGCCCAACCAGTACCACCGGCGCCGCAAGAGCCCGGCGAGCAGGAGGAAGATTTGCCGGTGTACGGCCCTCCAACCCCGGCGTGGCTCCTTCCGGGGGCGCCTGCCGCGATCCGGGCAGAGTCGGGGCGAGCGGACGGAGTGGTGGCACTTGCTTGCATGATGCGCACCCCCGCCGACCCTGAGTCCGAGATCAGGAGGACGATCTACGGCATGGACGGGATCGCCCCAGGGTTCCTCCGGGAGCGCCGGGCATGGGACGACCGCTTTCCCTCTGAGGAGGACGAGATCGGGACGTCGGGGAGTAAGGACGGGACCTGGAAGACGGTGGACGATGACGGACGGTTCCCATGCCTCGTCGACCTGTTCTTGCGCCACGGGGGTTCCCTCGAGACCGTCGAGAACCTTATCCGTGGCGTCAAGGCGCGGGCTGATCGAGAGATGGAGAACTGGTGCCCCGATCGGATCCGTATCTGGGCTTCCACCGATCCGTCCGAGCCCAACATCTTCCTCGATGATAAGAAGGAGGCCGAGAAGTGGGAACATGTCGAGGAGCTCCGCCTTTGGATGAAGCACGTGGTGGGGCTCCTGTCGGACATCATCAACAACGGGCTCGGGCCGGCTTATTTTGTAAGTGTTTTTCGATCTTTAATCCTCATGGAGCCTTTTGGTTTTGTATTCTAACTGTTCGACCGCCGGCTCGCAGGATATGAAAGAGACCTCCCGCATCAAGTCGAGCTTCATTCACGCCACAAGAGGCGGCTGGGAGCAGCTTCCCGTCCTCAAGGACCAACTCCTCGAGTCGCAAGAAAAGCTCCTTAAGGCCTATAAAGACCTCATAGCGCTCGAGGAGGAGAAGAAGGTGAGGGAGGCTACCTTGGTCGAGGCTCAAGAGGCCTCAAGGAAGGCGGAGGAGGAGACGACGCTGCTGCAGGAGCGCGCTCTGACGGTCGAGGAGACTGCGTCCAAAGCCCAGGAGGAGGCCCTGTCCTACAAAAGTGTCATTGCAGACCTGGACAAGGAGAAGGGCCTTCTCAAGACTGACTTGGACTCCCTCCGAGACTCCTTCCAGAAGATGAAGGTGGCGTATGTGGACAGTGAGGTCGCCAGGAGTGCCGGCGAAGACGTAAAGAAGAAAACCCTCGAAGACCTCGAGGCGGAGCGGGCTCGATCCCGCAGTCTCTCTGACGACGTCGAGCGTCTGAAGGGAGAACTGTTGGAGAAGAGTGGGCCCATTGCTCAGGCTGGCAAGGTGATCGAGGATCTCCGCGTCGCCAACACCGAGCTGGCCCGCTCCAACAAAGAGATCGAGAGGGCCAACACTAGACTAGTCGGCGAGAACACGGCCCTGGAGGAGAGCGTCCGAGGTACGCTTCCTTTGTCAGATTTTCTCTTTCGAGATGTGCTTGGTTTTTCCTAAGGCTTCTTGTATTGGCATTGATAGGGCTTAAGGACGAACTCTTGGCCGCCCAAGCCGAGGCTCACAATGCTAAGGTTCAGCTCGAGGCTGAGGTTGCTTTGAACCATCGAGTGCGGACGGCGATAAGCGACCTCGCGACCTCTTGGGAGGTCGAGCCTATGGACGAGTCGAGGGAGGATGCTCGAGGCGACGCACTGGTCGACCAGCTGTGCTATTTAGGTGCGACGCTGCGAGATCGGGTGCGGGATGCCCTCCACATCGGGGTGAAGCGGGCGATGGCGGTTGTCTGCTCGGGCTTTTCCTACGACATGGAGGTAGTATCCCACGGCTTCGTCATCAACATCTCTAAGACCGACGCGGAGAACGAAGAGAGGCTCCACGCCTTGATCGACGAAGCGGAGGCTCCTGGAGAGAGGCTAGCCAAGCTATTTGAGCCTGAGGTGCTTCCTCCTGAGACTAGCTCGGGCGGAGGCGATGGTGGTGAGGATCGTGCCATGGACTGAGGCCTGCGAGCCTGCTCAGGGTGCCTGGGGCCCCTTGTATAATACTTTGTTAATCCTATTTTTAATCGATACAGTATCTTTTTGTAATTGTTAAATGTTTATTTGTCTTTCCGGTCGAGGTTCTTTTATTTCTCTTTGCGCCTACGTATGTGTTCCTTGTTCGATTTTTCGTAAAAGACAGCTTCGATCACCTCGAGGGTGAGGGAGTGAGTAGAGTTTCCATAGCCCGAGGGCGTAGGAGTTCTCAGGCTCGTTATCCCTCGACCCTTAAGGGGCTCGAGGCGCCTCAACTACTCGATCATGCAAGGTTTACTAAGTAAGAAAGAGAGAAATTTTTGGCTTTTTTCGACACTTGGGGGGGGGGGTCGCCCCCCTGGTAGCCCCCGAGGGGGTATCGACTATGATGGGTCATAGTCGGTACTCCCTTCTTACATCGGGATTTTGACTCGTAAAGCCTTAGTACAATAGGAAGTTGCTCGAGGGAAAGACTTCATTTATTCATGCATTTATTTACAAAGTCTTGGTACAAAACGTGCGCTGGAACATAAAGTTTCGAAATTCTAAGGGTAGAATCAACGTAGCTGTTCGATGTTCCATGCGTTGGTGAAGATCGCCCCCTTCTCGTTCGCTAACTTGTACGTTCCTAGCTTCAAGACCTCGGCCACCACGTATGGGCCTTCCCAAGGCGGGGTTAGCTTGTGGCGTCCTTGATTGCTCTGCCGTCGTCGTAGGACAAGGTCACCCACGTTTAAGTCCCTCTTGCGTACGTGTTTGTCGTGGTAGCGTCGAAGTTTCTGCTGGTATCTGGCAGAGTTGAAGAGGGCCATGTCTCGAGCCTCCTCAAGCTGGTCGACCGCATTCTCTTGAGTTTCCTTGTTTGTCTGCTCATTGTACGCCTTGAGTCGAGGGGACCCATACTCGAGGTCTGTGGGGAGGACAACCTCAGAGCCGTAGACCATGAAGAATGGGGTGTATTTTGTGGCCCTACTTGGTGTTGTCCTTACGCTCCATAGGACCGAGGAAAGCTCTTCGACCAACTTCTTGCCGAATTTCTTCAAGCGATTGTAGATCCTTGGTTTGAGCCCCTGCAAAATCATGCCGTTGGCGTGCTCGACCTGGCCGTTAGTTCGAGGATGGGCCACTGCAGACCAGTTCACACGGATGTGATGCTGATCGCAGAAGTCCAAGAACTTTTTGCCGGTGAACTGGGTGCCGTTGTCGGTGATGATCACGTTGGGGAGTCCAAGCCGATGTATGATGTCGGCTTGCTCGGAGCGGATGTTGGTGATGGGTCAAGCCTCGATCCATTTGGAGAATTTGTCGATGGCCACCAGCAAGTGGGTGTACCCCCCTTTCGCCTTTTGTAGAGGTCCTACTAAATCGAGCCCCCACACCGCAAACGGCCAGGTGATGGGGATCATCTGAAGAGCGTGAGCAGGCAGATGCGTCTGTTTGGCGTAAAACTAGCACCCGTGACATGAGCGTACGAGCTCGATGGCATCTGCCATGGCCGTTGGTCAGTAGAAGCCTTGTCAGAATGCGTTCCCTACGAGGGTCCGTGGAGCGGCATGGTGACCGCAAGCCCCCGAGTGTAGGTCCTCGAGGAGTTTCCGTCCTTCTTCCACGGTGATGCAACACTGCAAGACCCCCGTCGGGCTTCGTCGGTATAGCTCATTGCCTTCGCCATAAATCACATATGACTTGGCCCGTCGAGCGATACGGCGGGCCTCAGATCGATCTTCTGGCAGCTCGCAGCGGATTAGGCAGTCGAGGAATGGTGTGCGCCAGTCGAACGGTCGACTGGGTCGCTGTTCTACCTCCATCACCTATGCTGCCATCAGTTGTGTGTCGACGGTGTCGGTTGGCTGGGCGGGAGCGGCATCGACACCAGCCCCCGAGCCCAAGTCGACGGATGGCTCGTGGAGATCTCTCGAGAATGCGTCAGGTGGTACCGTGCCTCGGGTCGACGTGATTTTGGCGAGTTCGTCGGCTGCCTCGTTGTAGCGTCGGGCGACATGGTCAAGCTCGAGGTCATGGAACTTGTCCTCGAGTCGACGAACTTCTTTGCAGTACGCCTCCATTTTCGGGTCGTGGTAGCTTGAAGTCTTCATCACTTGGTCGATGACGAGTTGGGAGTCGCCTCGGACGTCGAGGCATCGGACTCCTAGCTCGATGGCAATCTTGAGACCGTTGACGAGGGCCTCGTATTCTGCGACGTTGTTAGATGCGGCAAAGTGAATCCTGATGACATACCTCATATGGACGCCCAAGGGTGAGATGAACAGCAGGCCAGCCCCGGCCCCCGTTTTCATGAGTGACCCGTCAAAATACATCGTCCACAGCTCCGCCTGGACCTGAGTCGGGGGAAGCTGGGAGTCTGTCCATTCCGCGATGAAGTCCACCAGGGCTTGCGATTTGATGGCCTTGCGAGGCACGTAAGTGAGAGTCTCACTCATGAGCTCGACCGACCATTTAGCTATTCTTCCCGTGGCCTCCTTGCTCCGGATTATCTCGCCCAAGGGGAAAGACGAGACCACCGTGACGGGGTGGCCGAGAAAGTAGTGCTGCAGCTTGCGGCGGGCGAGGATTACGGCGTAGATCAGCTTCTGGATTTGTTGGTAAAGTACCTTGGTCTCCAAAAGCACCTCGCTGACGAAATAGACTGGCCTCTGGACTGGTAGCGCATGCCCCTCCTCCTGCCTCTCGACCACCACCGCTGCACTGACGACCTGGGTCGTCGACGCAAAGTAAAGGAGCAGTGGTTCTGCAGGTTGAGGCGGGACCAGGACTGGTGCTGAGGTCAGTGTTTTCTTCAGCTTTTCGAGAGCTTCCTCGGCCTCGGGGGTCCAAGAAAAACGCTCGACCTTCTTCAGAAGTCGATACAATGGTAACGCTTTTTCTCCTAGTCTCGAGATGAAACGGCTCAGAGCCGCCAGGCATCCCGTGACTCTTTGCACACCCTTGATGTCTCGGATCGGCCCCATTCTTGTGATGGCCGAGACTATCTCAGGGTGGGCCTCGATGCCGCGCTGGGAAACAATGTAACCCAAGAGCATGCCTCGAGGCACGCCGAAGACGCATTTTTTGGGATTGAGCTTGATCTCATTGGTGCGTAAGCAGCTAAAAGCGATCTCGAGGTCCTGGATCAGGTCTCCTCACCGCTTTGATTTGACGACTATGTCGTCGACATAGGCTTCGACCGTCGACCCTATATGCTTGCCAAATACGTGGAGCATGCAGCGTTGGTATGTGGCTCCCGCGTTTCGAAGCCGAAACGGCATGGTTACATAGCAATACATCCCAAAAGGTGTGATGAAAGAGGTCGCGAGCTGGTCGGACTCTTTCATTTTTATTTGATGGTAACCAGAATATGCATCAAGGAAAGAAAGGGTTTCACATCCCGCGGTAGAATCGACAATCTGGTCAATACATGGTAATGGAAAAGGAACTTTCAGACAAGCTTTATTTAGACTTGTATAATCGACACACATCCTCATTTTCCCATTCTTTTTATTAACTAATACAGGGTTTGCTAACCAGTCGGGATGATGAACATCCTTGATGAATCCGGCCGTCAAAAGCTTGTCGATTTCCTCGCCAATGATCTTGCGCTTCTCCTCGTCGAATCGGCGCAACCGCTGCTTCACTGGCTTGGAACCGGCTCGAATCTCCAAGGAGTCCTCGACGACTTCCCTTGGTATGCCTGGCATGTCCGAGGGACTCCATGCAAACATGTCGGCGTTCGCACGGAGAAAGTCGACGAGCACAGCTTCCTATTTGGGGTCGAGGTCGGCGCTGATCGTCAGCATCTTGCCGTCGGAGTTGTTGGGGTCGAGCGGGATCTTCTTGGTTCCCTCTGCTGGCTCGAAGCTGCCCGTGTGGCGCTTGGGCTCTGGAGCCTCAGCGGCCAGGGCCTCGAGCTTTGCGACGAGCTCGGTGGAGTTCTCGACCGCCTCCCCATACTCGACGCACTCGACGTCGCACTCGTTTGCGTGCTCGAAGGAGGAGCTGATAGTGATAACACCTTTGGGACCGGGCATCTTCAGCTTCAAGTAGGTGTAGTTGGGTATGGCCATGAACTTGGCGTAGCCCGAGCGCCCGATGATGGCGTGGTACGTGCCCCGGAACCCGACCACCTCAAAGGTGAGGGTCTCCTTCCTGAAGTTGGCCGCCGTGCCAAAGCAGACTGGTAGGTCGATTCGACCCACTGGCAGCACCTTTTTCCCTGGCACGACGCTATGGAAACCGCCGGCGCTTGGCTGGAGCCGTCCCCTATCGATGCCGAGGAGGTCGAGGGTCTCGAGGTAGATGATGTTGAGGCTACTGCCTCCGTCCATTAGCACCTTTGAGAGCCGGGTGTTGACGATGATGGGGTCGACGACGAGCGGGTAGACGCCTGGGGCAACCACCTTGTCGGGGTGATCCTCTCGGTCGAAGGTGATGGGAGTGCTCGACCAGCTGAGGTACTGGGGCACCGCCATTCTTTCCGCAAAAACCTCACGGCGCTCCCTTTTGCGCTGCCTCGTGGTCCGCTGCGTCGAGGGCCCACCATAGATCATGTAGCAATCATGGACGACGGGGAAGCCGTCGTCATCTTTGTTGTCCTCCTTGTTGCCGCCCTTCTCTTTCTTGGAGTCGTCACGCGTGTCCTTTTTGAACCCTAGTCCGTCGAAGTGCTTTCTCAGCATACGACAGTCCTTGAGCTTGTGGTTGGCGCCTCCCTTATGGTAAGGGCACTGTTCTTCTAGCATCTTATAGAAGATACCTCCATCTGGAGGGCCTCGAGGCTTCTTCCGCTCCATGGCGGCGACAAGATTGTCGTCGGAATCTTCCCACTGGAACTGCCGTGCTTTCTACTTCTTTTTGTTCTTCTTGAGCCCTCGACTGGGGGTTCCATCTTCATCGACGGGCTGCTTGCCTTTCCTTCCTTCACAACTGAAGAAGGCGTCGACTGCCTCCTCCCCTGGTGCGTAGTTTGCTACTACGTCCATCAGCTCGTCGACGGTCTGAGGTCGATTTCGACCCAATTTCCGCACTAAGTCTCGACTGGTGGTACCAGAGACAAAAGCCAGGATGACATCATGGTCAGGGATGTGTGGCAACTCGGTGCGCTGCTTTGAGAAGCATCGAGCATACTCTCGAAGAGTTTCTCCTGACTTCTGCTTGCATTTGCTGAGGTCCCACGAGTTCCCGGGCCGTATGTAGGTTCCTTTGAAATTACCCTCGAAGACTTTAACCAAATCGACCCAGTCGTGGATCTGATTTGCTAGAAGTTCCTCGAGCCATCGACGGGCGGTGTCGGAGAGGAAGAGCGGTAGCTGTCTGATGATAGCTCGATCGTCCCCTCGAGCTCCCCCCAACTGACAGGCCAGCCTAAAATCGGCTAACCACAACTCTGGTTTGGTTTTGCCGTTGTATTTTGCAATGCTAGTCGGGGGTCGGAACGAACTGGGCAGGGGCGTGCTGCAGATTGCCCTGCTGAACACCCGTGGGCCTGGTGGCTCGGGGGCCATTCGGTCCTCATCGCTATCGTACCTCCCACCGCGATGTGCGCTGTAACCGCGCTCTTCCGCGTCTCCGTGGCGGCGGCGTCGATTCTCTTCGATGTCATGCCGCGCGTCGTGTCGACGCTGATTGTCGATGGGGAGGATGAGAGTGGTCTTTCTTCCTTGAGGGGGCGGCTGTTGATGGACCGACACTTCCTTTTCATTTTGAGGTGGCTCGTCGCGCTTTTCAGTGGCAGCTCCTCATCGTCGAGAAGCTGAGCTTTCGGCTTGTTGAACTGCCGCCACCTGGAGCAGAGTCTGTACCTCGTCTCGAATGCGCCGAGCCTAGGAGTTCGATGGCTCTAGCATGTTGCGCAGTAGCATCGTCGCCGCCACTACATTCTGGCCCGCTCGAGGGAAACGGCTGACAGGCTGCTCTGGTTCTGCGTCTCCGACGATTTGTCGATGTACTTCTCGAGCGCGTCTGCGGACACTTCCGCCCGGTGGGTAGGGCAGGTCTTGCTCAAGTATTTGCTCGAGCAGGACGAGGCACTCACGGTCTTCGTCGAGCTTCATCTTGAGCTCCCGTAGCTGTGCAAGCTGCGCAGCCCTGTCTTCCTGTGGAGGGGGTCGACCTGTCCGTCATTCCCAGGCGTCTTGGGGTCTTCCCGTGCTGCAGGGGCTCGACTGCCCGCAGCAGCATCCTGTGTCTCGTCGGTAGTTTCTACCGCCCCGTCGACGTGGTAGCATTCCCTTGTAGGGTCGTAGCTATCAGTCTCGGAGTCGGAGTCCGGCTCGGCGGCGTAAAAACATCCACGTCCCTCCTCCAGCAGCCGTTGCCTGAGTGAGGTGATCGTGTATCGCCCGGGGCCTAGGCGGCGGAGGCCTCGCACCTGGGAGAAATCCGGCAGTTCGAACGTTGGCCGTAGTGCTTCAGAGTTACGTGGGAGGACTTTTGGTCTCTCCACGTACGTCTGGGCGTTTGGGTATATTGCTCTGGCGAGCGATGCCACGGCGTTGTCTAATCCGAATGGCAGTGCCCTTCTTGGAGTGAACAACCCGTGTGGAAGTAGCCTAGCAGCAGTGGGGGAGGGCGCGCGAGACACGTCCCCTCCCGTCGTCGTGCGGTGTTGAGCCGTCGTGCCCGTGGTTCCGGCATATGGTGCCGCTGGCTCGTGGTCCACCTCCTGCCTCGCACGAGTTGTCGGTCGTGATGAGGCAGAGGGGCGGCGGTGGTGCTGTCCGCACCTCTTCTTGGGCAGGGTGGCGTGGTGGTGAGGGCGTCTCGGGGCCCTCAACCGTGCTGGTGCGACGCGGGCTCCTCCTGGTCCTTTGACTGAGAGCAAGCTCATGTCGTAGCCGGAGCCCGTAGACATGAACTCGAGACTCCCAAACCAAATCACCATGGAGCGTGGAATCGGCGAGGCGAGAGCAGCCATCTGGAAAGGAGTGGGAAATCGATGAAAAACACGCAGGACCCCTACCTGGCGCGCCAACTGTCGGCGTTTTCCCCACGGGGGGTCACACCAACGATTAAATTGGTATGCGTGCTCCCTTTCCTAGATGGTGATGCAAGAAGGCTCAGAGATTTATCGTGGTTCGGGCAAGAGAAGGCCCTACGTCCAGCGGGGGAGGGAAATCTGTATTATCTTGCACCGAAGTGCTTGTACAGGGGCGAATACAAGCGTGGTATGGAGTGTGAGAGCTCTACTGCGTATGGATGTAGTGTTGTCTCTTGTTCCCCATTCTCTATTCCCGGGTCTCCCCTTTTATAGTTCCAAGGAGAGACCCTGGGTACATGTATAGGTGTCAGAGTAAGGGTCGACAGAAGCATGGAGCGCTGACCTACTCGAGGCCTCCGTACCGGCGTGGTATCGAGCCGTCCCGTCTTGGTAGCCTGATGATGATTACGCGTGCCCCTGTTTCCCGCTCTGCGCGCCGTCTTGGGCTGGTTCACCGATCGCACGCTCGTACGATATGGCGGCAGATCCGGTGGAGTGGTTGCGGTGTTGTCAGTCGACGCCCAGTTCGCCCCCAGGATGGATCCCTGTCTGGTCGAGGGTCGGACGCCGTGTAGTGTTCTGATATCCGGAGCGCTGACCTTGAATGTCTCGAGGGGGTCCTGATTAGACGTTCCATCCTCATTTCCCGCGTCCTGACACGCCCAGGGTCGTTTGGTGGGGAAGGCTGCAAAAAGAACGATGGGACGGGTTCCTGTTTCCTATCACGCTTCCCGTGACCAGTGTGTTAGGTGGGAAAACGGCAGGTGCATTAAATGCCCTGGCTCTCGTGCGCGCGTCAGGCGGCGGACGGTGTCCTTGCGCTCGACGCTTCCCGATTCGCTCGGGCCTGTTTTCGTATTCGACGGTAGCTGGCGCTCGACCCTTGACTGATTCGCTCGACGCTATTTCCGTCTTTGAGGCTGCGGCCGTCGATGGCTGCGCATATGTATGATCAGAGCGTCGAGTTGAGGGCCTCGACCTGCGTACGGATAATCTCGTTATGTGCATTGGTGAGGGTACCCATTATTGATACCCTCGACAAGCTTGTCATGGGGTTAAATCAAGATTCACTTGCACGTTCACTCATACATGCTACTTCTACTTCTGAAGTACGCATCCACTTATATCCATCCATTTCCATCTCCAGAACCACCCAAAAATATTCTACTCCTAATACGGGAGAGAATAGCCAAAAACATTTCTGTTTTTCCCCTGTGAAATAAATGCTCAAGTTATCTCGGTTACTACCACTTGCTACATTATTTCAAGAGATGAGTGCTCTAAAAAAGAGAAAAAAAATACGAGGAAGTAAAAAGGGGCAAGTGCCCGGAACCTCGAAGGAAAGAAAAAGTGAGACGAGAGGTAAAAATGGACAAGTGTCCGACCGTAGAATTAGGGGTACAAGATACCCACCTGAGAGGAAAGAAAAACAAACTATAGAGCATCTCATTCTCCTCAAAAAGTTTCAAAAGAGCAAGAGAGGTATGTATCCCCTGAAAAGAGCACAAGTAGAATTAGACTTTCACCATTGTTATCACCATCATTACCATGCACCATTCATTCGCCACACATGCACATCTTGATTTGACTTATTGACTTGTTCTTCTAGATCCATGGTTTGACTATGCAATAAATGTCTTGTAAGTATGTATTAGCTGTCTCCCACCTATGAGCTCCAGATATCAAAACCTTATTAGAGTAGGGTGAGAGAGAAGGCAATGCCACTATGCCTCATACCAAAAATACTACATACTTTGAGAGAAGGCATACACCATTACTGCCTTGGTAAGGATCCAGAAATACCACAAAACAGAGACTAGAGAGAGTCATACAGGGAATCTCTGAGTTTTATTTGAAAATCTACAAAAACTCCAGAGCTATAGTTAATCGAAGAACAAGAGACATGGCGCTTGACTAAGACCGTTCTATCTTTTAACTGCTGAAGACACAAGTGACGGTTGCAAGCCCCATGGTGGAAGGTAAAATGAGTAATTTTAAATCTTAACAGTTTACCCTAACCCAGAGATGAGATCTTGTTTGAATGCATGTGTATCTATAAGGCATGAAACCACTGCAGAAACTCTTGAGTTCATCTTTGCTCAGGGACGAGCAAAGGTTAACCTTGAGGGAGCTTGTTGACGGTCCTTAATGCTCATATTTAACCATCAACTAATCATAGAAAAGGATCTAAATGGAACCAACATCTAGATTTAGGGTTTTATCTGACAGAATTCCACGAGTTTTGGTGTTTGTCTATTTCTGCAGGGGGTTATCAGGAAATACGGAAGAAAGGCCCACACGTCGGGTTCACATAGAGGTATTAATGTGCCGCGCAATTTTCTACCATCTAGAAGACTCCAGAAGCCACGGGAACGAACGGGAGGCCGATCGGGCCCGGGGGCAGGGCGCCCGCCCTCCCCCCTTGGGTGCCCGCCCAGCTACAGTAACCAATCAGCTTCAACTTCGCGGATCGTGCTCCACCGACCTAAAGGATCAAGGATAACCATTCAATCAATGTCGGTTTGATCCAATGGCCCATATTCATCTAAAAAGACAATATAAGCAAGGCCCCCTGGCCCCTGGAGATCATACCTCTTCTACAGAATCAAAGCTAGGGTTTCAATTCTTCATCCAAGTAGAGAGGATCCCTCTAGTTCTTCTAGTTCTACCTCTAGTTCATCTAGATCTAGTTCTAGTTCATCTAGTTCTAGTTATAGTTCCTCTAGTTCTAGTTCTAGTTAGTTCTAGTTGTAATCTAGAAAATAGGGAGAGAGAAGACGAGAGCGGATGAGGAGCCAGATCTGTCGGATCTTCCTCAACATTATACTTTTGCAGCATCTGGTTCGTTCTTCATCGTTCTCCAGATTCTTCAATTCATAATTCCTGAGTTCTTTAATTACTTTTATTTACATTCAAGTTATTTATTGGATTCCCGTTTGCATCAAGTGCTCTAGTCTTTATAACGCTAGAGTAGTAATTAATAGATTAGATGTGGTGTTTAGTCTTGCAATTACCTGGAATTACACCCAATCCTGTGGATTGTTGTAGTAGCCTTAGGGTAGTGACAACCCTAACGTTCGACGTATTCCACCACGTTCGGATCAGTGTTTGTAGGACCATAGTCAGACCTTCCTAGCCCCCTTCTCATCTCTTTCTGTGGTTAGTGCTCTGATGTCCCGATATAGATAATCTTGAAGTAATTCTTGATTCTTAGATCAACTAGAGAACTCTCAGGAAACTTCCTCTCTTCCTACCAAAAATAATTATATAGTTATCCTTGGGCGATCTTGATTCTTAATTAGTACACTCACGTTCTCTGTGGAAAATCGATACTCTAGAATACTCCTGGGTGAAAGCTACATCGGTATCCATGCGCTTGCGGATTTTTCTGTTTGCGTTTAAAATAGCCAACATGGGTGGTGGTGGTGCCAGCGAAACAGGAACTTGGAAGACGGTGGATGACGACGGCCGGTTCCCCTCCCTCGTCGACCTGTTTTTGCGCCACGGGGGGTCGCTCGAGACCGTCGAAGAGCTCATCCGGGGCGTCAAGGCGCGCGCTGATCAGGAGATGTGTGGGGGGTATAAACCTCTATACCCTTACGGCTAGACTTGGGCCAGGAGGTTTGGCCCATAACAAGACAAGTTCGAGGCTTGATCCGACTGCTTGGAGTTTCGCGCAAGGAAACAAGACGTGGAGATCAAGCAGGATTCTAGTCGGTTAGAATAGGAATTGATATCGAACTATCTATGGCAATTTTAATCGACTAGGATCAGTTTCTAGATCTGTAACACTGCCCTCCGGACTATATAAGGAGGGGCAAGGGACCCCCCTAGGACACATTATTCTCTCAACACAATCCAATACAATCAGACGCAGGACATAGGTATTACGCCCACACGACGGGCGAACCTGGATAAAAACTTTGTCTGTCTTGCGTCACCATCAAGTTCGTAGCTTGTGCACCGTCTACCGATAAACTACTACCGTGGGTATACAACAAGGTAGACTGCCGAACAGCTTTTGTCGACAGTGGCGCGCCAGGTATGGAGTGTGCGTACAGCTCTCCCGGCGAACAAGATGGTTATCGTTCCAGCTTCCGCGGCCGTGCCTGAAGGCCTCACGTTCACCGTCGGCCAGATCACGTGGACGACTCACGGCGGCGGCCTCACGACCACGAATTCGGAAGAAACCCAGATCCGATCTGGGACGTCAGCGGCATCGACTCCGATCACGGCGACACCGAGCACTCGACCACCGCTCCCTCGCTACAAGGGAAAGAAGGTCGACAGCTTGGACCTTTTCCGAGCCCTTGATCGCGCCGATCTCGGGCTCCTCGAAGCTTCTCGACTAGTAGATGGGATCTCGTGCCAATCTGATCAAGTCGCGCCGACGGACTCGTGTCTTCACACACGAACGACTGGGGACGTCTCTGACAATAACTTCCACTCCCACGGGGCGGTCCGTTGAACTCAAGGCAGACCCAGATCAGAGTCCTCCCTATGGGCTAAACAACTCGGCCGACCACTACTCACGACACATCCAGTCCCTTTTCAACAGGGCGGGATGGTCGCCGAGACGGAGCAGTCGACCAGCTTGCCATCACGTCAACATGGTGTCAATCAAAGTACTACCAAACGATCAGACCTCCAGCACAAACTCCAGCGCAGGGTCCGTCCCTACCGAGGTTATAAACTCCGAGGATGAAGATTACGACCTGGATTTACCACCGTATCCCCCGAGTTTTTCTCGCTTTCCAGTCTTTCCACCCAGGCGGGGAGATCTTATCTTCAATGTCAGCAACGACGAACCGGTCGTTGATGGGGAGACAGACGAACAGAAGCAGCTCCGCGAACAGCGCAATGCCGACCGCGCCCGATGGCGCACGAATGAGGAACGGCAATTTGCGCCGCATAACCTCAGTGACGCTTTCGACATGGTCGAAGATCAGCAAGTGTACAAAACACCAAGTGCTAACGTGGCTGTCGCTATGGCGAACCTGGACCGACTCCCTAACACTCCTGAGTGCCAGGGTGTCCGATCTAGCGTACGCGCACACCTGATCACCGCGATGGGACAGACGGCCACCTTACTCAAAAGGGTCCAAGCTGTCTCATACGCACAGGTCTCTTCTGACCAGACTCATCGCAGCTGGACTTCACCACAACTCAGCGAGCACCACCGCAGCCGCTCCCCCACTAATCGCAGGAAGGATGCGGGGCGTGGCAACGGTGGTCGGGACGCCGGCGGCTACCGCGAGCAGAGGCGAGGGCGCGGTCAGGAAGTAAACCAGGACAGGGATCTATGCTACAACATCCCTCCCAAGGATGCTCGGGACCGCATCAACAGACGCACCACAGAAAGAGCAGTGCACGAAAACTTGTGGCGCATCGAGTACAATGCCGCGCACGCCCCCCCCGGCCTAAGACAGTTTTCCTCGCACCTTCGCCAAGTCGTATGGCCCCGCAACTTTAAACTCGAGAAGCTTAAAAAGTACGACGGCTAGGAAAACCCAGAAAATTGGATCACTCTCTATGAGATTGCAGTTCGTTCCGCAGCAGGAGATGAGCACGTCATGGATAACTACTTCCCAGTTGTCCTCGACCAGACTGGTCATCAATGGCTCCTTGGCCTGCCCGAGGACTCTTTCGACTCCTAGGAAGAACTATGCCAGGCGTTTATCGACAATTTCATCGCTACCTACGAGCAACCTAGGAACAAGTACGACCTCGAGAGAATAAGGGACAGGAAAAACGAGCCTCTACACGATTACATCCGACGATTCTCGGATATGCATCTTAAAATCCTGAAAATTTCTCACGACGAGGCCATATCTGCTTTCATCAAAGGGCTACGCTTCCACGAAGCACTGAGGAACAAGCTACTGCGCAAAAGGCCGACCACAATGGCTGAGCTCCTTGCCACAGCAAAAAACTACGCCGATGCTGATGACGCAGAAAAACTCATCCGAGAGGATGCGAGAGGTCCCGACCAGCCCCCTCGACGGGACGACAGTCGTGGTCGTTTTGACAACAGGAACCATCGCCACCCTGACAACCGTGACCATAGAGAAGGTTGGGATAGGTAGCGTGACAACCGCGATGACTTCAGGGGCAAACGCCCTCGCGACCACGACCACGAGGTGAATACGATCAAGCGTCCCAATGGGCAGCGAGACTACCAGGAAGATTACAACAAAACATTAAAGGGACCGTGCCAACTCCACCCCAAGTCCAATCCCATGATGGAAGAATGCCGTGTCCTTAAAAACATCTACACGCGGCGGGCCACTCAAGACGATTATACCAAGAACAACGGGAAGCAGGACGGGCGTGGTCACGAAGATGAAGACGACGACCAGTATAGGGACCCACGACACCAGTACGTTAATCTCACCGACGTGGTCCACACCATCTTCGGAGGCAAAGTCTCCATCGAGTCCGAGCGAGAAAGAAAGCTTCAGAAGAGAGCCTGCCTCAACGTGGACACCACAGATGGTCTGATCGCTGATCCGAAATTTCCCCCCTAGTCGCACAGGGAGATCTCCTTCAGCAGGAAGGATCAATGGGCCGCCATCCCAGAGCCAGGACGCTTCCCTCTAATCCTGGATCCTTGCATCAACAGCATCATATTCGTGCGCGTGCTTGTTGACGGGGGAAGCTCCATCGAGATCCTCTTTCGCAATAGCTTGCCTGCCCTCAAGATAACCCCAGCACAGCTAAAGCCCTACGACGCTCAATTCTGGGGAGTCCTGCCAGGTCAAAGTTTAGTACCCCTCGGACAGATAACACTGTCTGTCCAGTTCAGAACGCCCGACCACTTTCGAACAGAGTTTGTTAACTTTGTGGTCACCGACTTTGATGGAACTTACCATGCAATACTGGGCCAACAATCATTGACAAAGTTCATGGCAGTTCCACACTACTCATACCTGGTCCTCAAAATGCCTATAGAGAAGGGCGTCCTAACTGTCAGAGGCAATGTCTACACTGCATACACTTGCGAGGAGGAAAGCTTCAAGATTACCGAAGCAATTGACCTTTCAATCCGCATGGCAGAAACAGTAGCCCAAGCCGCACAGCTTCCACCAGACCAGCTCTGACTGCCCGAGCAGGAGACTCCGCGGGAAAATTCAAAGTCCAAAGAGCACAAGGAGGTACAGCTGGTCGACGGCAGTCCTGAGAAGACGGCCCTCATCGGGGCCAACCTAGACCCTAAATAGGAAGACACGCTCGTCAGGTTTCTAAGGGACAACGTGAGTGTTTTCGCATGGAAACCCGTAGACATGCCCGGCGTCCCACGAAACCTGATCGAGCACTTCTTAAACATCTCGAAGACCGCAAGACTCATCAAGCAAAAACTACGACAGTTCGCTCGTGACAAAAAGGAGGCTATTAGGACAGAAATAACGCGGCTTCTAGCAGCCGGATTTATTAAAGAAGTGTATCATCCCGATTGGCTTGCCAATCCGGTTCTTGGAAGAAAAAAGAACAATGAATGGAGAATGTGCGTTGATTACACTGATCTCAATAAACACTGTCTTAAAGATCCTTTTGGTCTCCCTTGCATCGACGAGGTGGTCGACTCAACGGTCGGATGCGAACTTCTCTCCTTTCTAGATTGCTACTCTGGTTATCACCAGATCTCACTAAAGGAAGATGACCAGATCAAAACATCTTTTATCACTCCTTTCGGTGCGTATTGCTACACGACCATGTCCTTCGGACTTAAAAACGCTGGAGCCACTTATCAACGGGCTATTCAGCAATGCCTCCACGACGAGATTCGTGATGACCTCGTCGAGGCCTATTGTCGAGGGTATCAGTAAGGGGTACCCTCAGCGATGCGCATTATGAGATCGCCCGTACGCAGGTTGAGACCCTCAATTCGACGCTCTAATCTTACGTATGCGCCGCCATCGACGGCCGCAACCTCGAAGACGGAAATAGCGTCGAGCGAATCGATCAGGCGTCGAGCGCCGGTTACCGTCGAATACGGAACAGGCTCACGCGAACCGGGGGGCGTCGAGCGCAAGGACGCCGTCCGCCGCCTGACGTGCGCACGCAGGCCGGAGCATTAAATGCGCCTGATGCTTCCCCACCTAACACACAGGTCACGGGAGGCGTGATAGGGAACAGGCTTCCGTCCCATCAATCTTTTTGCAGCTTTCCCGCCGAACGACCCAGGGCATGGCAGGGCACGGGAAATAAGGATGGGACGTCTAATCGGGACCCCCTCGAGACGTCTAAAGTCAGCGCTCCGGATATCAACACAATGTATGGGGTCTGACCCTCGACCAGACAGAGATCCTTCCAGGGGACGGGTTGGGCGTCGACTGACTACATCCCAACCACTCCGCCGGATTTGCCGCCGGATCGTACAAGCGTGCACCCGTCGAACTAATCCAAGACGGCGCGCAGAGCAGAATGCAGGGGCACGCGTGATCATCACCAGGCTATTAAGACGGGACGGCTCGAGGTCATGCCAGTACGGAAGCCTCGAGTAGGTCAGCGCTCCATGCTGCTATCGACTCCTATTCTGACGCCTATACATGTACCATGGGTCTCTCCTTGGAGCTATAAAAGGAGGGACTCAGGAATAGAACAAAGGGAGACAACACCACGCTCATACGTAGTAGAGCTCCACACTTCATACCGCGCTTGTATTCACCCCTGTACAAGCACTTAGGTGCAAGATTATACAAACTCTCTCCCCCCCGCTGGATGTAGGGCCTTCTCTTGCCCGAACCAGGATAAATCTCTGTGTCTTCTTGCATCACCATCTGGGAAAGGGAGCACGCATACAAATTTACTCGTTGGTGTGACCCCCCGGGGGGAAAACACCGACAGTTGGCGCGCCAGGTAGGGGTCCTGCGTGTTTTTTCATCGATTTCCCACTCCTTTCTAGATGGCCACTCTTGCCTCGCCATTTCCGCGCTCCACGGTGATTTGGTTTGGGAGTCTCGAGTTCATGTCTACGGTCTCCGGCTACGACATGATCTTGCTCTCAGTCAGAGGACCAGGAGGAGCCCGCGTTGCGCCAGCACGGTTGAAGGCCCCGAGACGCCCTCACCACCACGCCTCCCCGCCTAAGAAGAGGCGCGGACAGCACCACCGCGGCCCCTCTGCCTCATCACGACCAACAACTCGTGCGAGGCAGGAAGTTGGCCGCAAGACGGCAGCACCGTGTGGCGGAGCAACAAGCGCGACGACTCAGCACCACGCAATGACGGGAGGGGACGCGTCTCGCGCGCTCTCCCCCACCGCTGCTAGGCTACTTCCACACGGGTTGTTCACTCCAAGAGCAGCACTGCCATTCGGATTGGACAACGCCGCGGCGTCGCTCGCCAGAGCGATATGCCCAAACGCCCGGACATACGTGGAAAGACCAACGGTCCTCCCACGTGGCTCGGAAGCGCAGCGGCCAGCGTCCGAGCTGCCGGACCTTTCCCGGTTACGAAGCCTTCGTCGTCTAGGCCCTGGACGTTACACGATCACCTCCCTCAGGCAGCGATTGCTGGAGGAGGGGCGTGGGTGTTTCTACGCCACCGAGCCAGACTCCGGCTCCGAAACTGATAGCTACGACCCTACGAGGGAATGCTATCACATCGACGGAGCGGTAGAAACTACTGATGAGACACAGGATGCCGCTGCGGGCGGTCGAGCCCCCGCGGCACGAGAAGACCCCAGGACGCCTGGGAACGACGGACAAGTCGACCCCCCTCCGCAGAAAGACAGATCCGCGCAGCTCGCATAGCTGCGGGAGCTCAAGATGAAGCTCGACGAAGACCGCGAGCGCCTCGTCCTGCTCGAGCAAATCCTCGAGCAAGACCTGCCCTACCCGCCGGGCGGAAGTGTCCGCAGACGCGCTCGAGAGGTACATCGTCAGATCGTCGGCAACGCAGAGCTAGAGCAACCTGTCAGCCGTTTCCCTCGAGCAGGCCAGAATGTAGTGGCAGCAACGATGTTGCTGAGTAACATGCCAGAGCCATCGAATTCCCAGGCCCGACGCATTCGAGATGAGGTACAGACATTGCTCCAGGTGGCGGCAGTTCAACAAGCCGAAAGCTCGGCATCTCGACGACGAGGAGTTGCCACAGAGAAGCGCGACGAACAGCCTCAAAATGAAAAGGAGGTGTCAGTCCATCAACAACCTCCCCCTCGAGGCAGAAAGACCGCTCTCATCCTCCCCGTCGACAATCAGCGTCGACACGACGCGCGGCACGACATCGAAGAAAATCGACGCCACCAGCACGGAGACGCGGAAGAGCGCGGTTACAGCGCGCATCGCGGCGGGAGATGCGACAGCGACGAGGACCGGGTGGCCCCTGAGCCACCGGGCCCACGGGTGTTCAGCAGGGCGATCCGCAGCACGCCCCTGCCCAGTCCATTCCGACCCCCGACCAGCATCGCGAAGTACAATGGAGAGACCAAACCAGAGTTATGGCTGGCCGATTTTAGGCTGGCCTATCAGCTTGGTGGCGCTCGAGGTGATGATCAAGCCATCATCAGACAGCTCAACGGGGGTCTTACAGCTAGGTGGCCTGTCAGCTAGGTGGCGCTCGACGGGGGTCTTACAGCGTTGCATCACCGTAGAAGAAGGCCGAAAACTCCTCGAGGACCTACACTCGGGGGCTTGCGGCCACCATGCTGCTCCGCGGACCCTTGTAGGGAACGCTTTTTGACAAGGTTTCTACTGGCCGACGGCCGTGGCGGATGCCATCGAGCTCGTACGCTCGTGTCATGGGTGCCAGTTCTATGCCAAGCAGACGCATCTGCCCGCCCACGCTCTTCAGATGATCCCCATCACCTGGCCATTTGCGGTGTGGGGGCTCGATTTAGTAGGACCTCTACAAAAGGCAAAAGGAGGGTACACCCATTTGCTGGTGGCCATTGACAAGTTCTCCAAATGGATCGAGGCTCGACCCATCACCAACATCCGCTCCGAGCAGGCTGTCCTTTTCTTCACCGACATCATCCATCGGTTTGGGATCCCCAACGTCATCATCACCGACAACGGCACTCAGTTCACCAGCAAAAAATTCTTGGACTTCTTCGATCAGCATCACATCCGTGTGAACTGGTCTGCAGTAGCCCACCCTCGAACTAACGGCCTGGTCGAGCGTGCCAATGGCATGATTTTGCAGGGACTGAAACCGAGGATCTACAATCGATTGAAGAAATTCGGCAAGAAATAGGTCGAGGAGCTTTCCTCAGTCCTATGGAGCCTTAGGACAACACCAAGCAGGGCCACAAAGTACACCCCGTTCTTCATGGTCTATGGCTCTGAAGCTGTCCTCCCCACAGACCTCGAGTATGGGTCACCTCGACTGAAGGCGTACAACGAGCAATCAAACAAAGAGACTCAAGAAAACGCGGTCCTTAAGCCAGGAACGTACAAGTTGGCGGACGAAAAGGGGGCAATCTTCACCAACGCATGGAACATCGAACAGCTACGTCGATTCTACCCCTAGAAGTCCTAAACTTACGTTCCTACATTTTGTACCAAGACTTTGTAAACGAACGCATGAATAAATAAAGTCTTTCCCTCGAGCGACTTCTTTTTGTGCCGAAAAGAGTTACAAGTCATAGTCTCGACATTAAAAGGGGATGCCGACCATGACCCATCATAGTCAACACCCCCTCGGGGGCTACCAGGGGGACGACCCCCCCCCCCAAACGTCGACAAAGCCAAAAAACTTTAAACTTTCTTTTTTTATTTAGTAAACCTTGCGCGGTTCGAGTAGCAGAGGCGCCTCGAGCCCCTCAAAGGCCGAGGGACAACGAGCCGGAGAACTCCTACGCCCCCAAGCTACGGAAACTCTACTCACTTCCTCACCATTGAGGTGATCGAGGTTGTTTCTGACGAAAGATTGAGCAGGGGGTATAAACGTAGGAACAAAGAGAAATAAAAGGACCTCGAGCAGAAAGACAAATAAGCATTTAACAATTACAAAAATACACTATATCACTTAGCAACAGAATTAACAAAATATCATACAAGGGGCCCCAGGCGCCCTGAGCAGGCTCGCAGGCCTCAGTCCGCGGCACGATCCTCACCGCCCTCGCCTCCGCCTAAGCTAGTCTCAGGAGGGAGCACCTCAGGCTCAAAAAGCCTAGCCAGCCTTTCCCCAGGAGCCTCCGCGTCATCGATCAAGGCATGGAGCCTCTCCTCGTTCTCCGCGTCGGTCTTGGAGATGTCGGTAACGAAGCCGTGAGACACCACCTCCATGTCGTAGGAGAAGCCCGAGCAGACAACCGCCATCGCCCGCTTCACCGCGATGTGGAGGGCATCCCGCACCCGATCTCGCAGCGTCGCGCCTATGTAGCACAGCTGGTCGACCAGGGCATCGCCTCGAGCGTCCTCCCTCGACTCATCCATAGGCTCGACCTCCCAAGAGGTCGAGAGATCACTTATCGCCGTCTGAACTCGACGGTTCAAAGCAACCTCCGCCTCGAGTTGAGCCTTGGCGTTGCGAGCCTCGACTTGGGCAGCCAAGAGTTCGCCCTTGAGCCCTGTAAAGGCCAATACAAAGAGACCTTAGGAAAAACCAAGCACACCTCGGAAAAAGAAATCTGATAGAGGAAACATACCGCGTACGGTCTCCTTGAGGGCCGTGTTCTCGCCGACCAGCCTGGTGTTGGCCCCCTCGATCTCTTTGTTGGAGCGTGCCAGCTCGGTGTTGGCAACACGGAGATCATCGATTGCCTTGCCAGCCTGAACAATGGCCCCACTCTTCTCCAGCAATTCTCCCTTCAGACGCTCGACGTCGTTAGAGAGACTGCGGGATCGAGCCCGCTCCGCCTCGAGATCTTCGAGGGCCTTCTTCTTGGCTTCCTCCGCGGCGCCCCTGGCGACCTCGCCGTTCACATGCTCCACCTTCATCTTTCGGAAGGACTCTCGGAGAGAGTCCAGGTCGGATTTAAGGAGGCCCTTCTCCTTGTCCAGATCCGCGATAACGCTCTTGTAGGACAAGGCCTCCTCCCGGGCTCTGGACGCGGCCTCCTCGACCGTCAGAGGCCCTTCTCCTTGCTCCAGGTCCCTCGAGGGCAGGCGCCGGCCTAGGCGCGTCGGTTCCCGCCTGACGGGCACCGGGACTGGCGCTCCTGCGGCCGGCCTCTCCTTTCTCGGAGGCCGCGGCGCGACCGCGAGACAGTGGCCCTTCGCCTGGGGCCTAGCCTGACCGCTCTCTCTGGGCGCCGGGGGAGGGCGCGGTGCGTCTCGACCCGTCTTGGGCGCAGGAGGTGTGTCAGCCCGGGAGCGATGAGATCCACTCAGACCCTCCCTTGACGTCTCCGTCCGGGGGGCGTCGACGTCGCCTCGAGACGGGCCCTCGAGGATCCGGTCGAGACGTGACGCCATCCCCTCGGAATCATCGCTGTCGTCGTCATCGTCGTCATCATCGTTGGGGGATTCCTCCTCAGGCTCCCCCCTCTGCCTGGATTTGGCCCGACGCGCCTCTAACGCTTGACGGTCGAGGTTCTTCTTCTTCTCCCCCTTCTTGGCAGAGTCCTTGGCGGACTTTAGCTTTTCGGTGGATTGGCACCGTTTATCACGATCGACCCCGTCCTCCTTTACCGGGGGCCTCGAGGACCGGACGTCGATCCGTCCCTGTCAAAATGAAGGCAGACTTAGAAAAGAAAAGGAGAGGGGAAGAAAAGGAACCCGGAATCGAGGTTGCGCCCAAGAAGAAAACATACCAGATCGATCGAGCCAGCATCTGGCCTCATGGGGAAGCCGTTAACATGCTCCGGCTGAAAATCACCGGCAATTGCAGCCCTGACTCGGGACGCAACCTCGTCATCCGCCGGAGCCTCGTTGGACATCCGGCACGCCTCGAGGTCCCGAGATGGAATGCCGGGGCCCATCTCATCCATCCTCAACGGCCGAGACATCAAAGGGAGAACTCTCCGGTGATGAACGGCCGAGAGAACGAGGGCGGCGGTCAAGCCCTCCGAACGCAGCTTCTTCATGTCGTCGAGGAGGGGGTCGAGCCGAGATTGGTGAGCTTGGACGACGCCGTACGTCCAATTCTCCGGTCGTTCCGTCATCAAGCGCCCAGTATAGGCGGGCAGCAGGCCATCGTCGTTCCTCAGGTAGAACCATTGGGAGTCCCAACCGGCGTGGTTAGTCGACAGTCCCACCGGGATGTACTCGCGCGGCCTCTCCGACTTCCCCGTCTTCAGCACGAGATTGAGGCAACCCGCCCGCACAGGTTTCCTCACGCCGGTGGTCCCAGTGGGGGCGTTGAAGAGCTCGCCCCTGTAGAGATGGAGCCATAGCTCCCAGTGCGGCATCATCCCCAAGTAGCCCTCACACACGGCGGCGAAGACCGCCGCGACGGTGATGGCGTTCGGGGAGAAGTGCTGGAGCTCCACCCGGTAGTGGAAGCAGAGGGCCCGCATGAAGCGACTCTGGGGAGCACCCAGGCCATGGCGGTGGAACTTGGCAAACGATACCACGTAGCCCTCGGGCGGCTGGGGCTCCCTGTGACTCGCCGGCGGCGCGATCCACTCTGGCGACGACAGTGAGGTACGGTGGCGCAGCAATCCCTCTTTCTCAAGCTCTAACAACCGGCGCTCCGTCATCGACGACGGGCGCCAGTCGTCGGCGGCGATGAGTCTTACAGGCATCTAGGCCGGAGAGGCGGTGGATCCGCTACTGCACGAGGAGGCGTGTACGCGTAAGACGGCGAGAGAGCTAAGGCAGCGAGAAGGCAAAGACAACGAGAGAATGGAAGTGAGAAGGCGGAAGGAAGAGGAATGGCGGCAGCGCCACGACGTATTTATAGGCCGCAATCCGCCAACGGACAGATCTGGGAAATGAGGTAACGTTCCCCAATTAATGCGCCACCTAACAATCTTTCCCCCTTCACAGGCCGGGCGTTCTGAATTCCACGCCGATACAGTGTCGTAACGTCACCCGCCTAAAAAGACGCGCCCAACGGGCAGAAAGGCGAACCGTCATGGCCACTTACTTCCCTTGTAAGCCAAGGGGCGTACCCGCGAGAGTCTCGAGAGGACGATGGCTGGCCCGCCGAAAGGGTTCGACAGTCGATCTCGAGCGCCAGAGTCAGGGATCCCCAGCGAGCGGTTGAAGATCGAGGCCCGCCTCGAGGGCTCGCTGGCGATGTTCAAGGTAGGGTCGAGACAGTCGAGAGGAATCCCCCCGACGGGAGGCATCGAGCCGCCGGTCTCTATCGAATGAGACTGGTATCCCCGACCACGTCGATCCCGCTTTATGAGAACGCCTCTGGGCTACAGCTGACCCCCTCGAAAGGGGCACAGGTTCTCACTTGGACTACCCGCCAGGAACTCAATTTGGGGTGGAAGACGCTCGCTCTATCGAGAGTACGTCGAAACCCCCGGGCAAAACGAGCCAGTCAGAACCTTCCGCCACTGGTGTCGAAAGCGCTTCTGCGAATTAGACAACATAACCCTCGAAGGAGTCAAAAACTCCTCCGAGGGCTCGGGGGCTACCCCCGCGGGGTCGCTCGCGCGCCCCCACGGAAATTCGACAGTAAAATAAAGCCTCCACTCGAGCGCTAGCGCTCAAATGGAGGCTCGGGGGCTTCTGTCGAGGGTATCAGTAAGGGGTACCCTCAGCGATGCGCATTATGAGATCGCCCGTACGCAGGTTTAGACCCTCAATTCGACGCTCTAATCTTACGTATGCGCCGCCATCGACGGACGCAACCTCGAAGACGGAAATAGCGTCGAGCGAATCGATCAGGCGTCGAGCGCCGGTTACCGTCGAATACGGAACAGGCTCACGCGAACCGGGGGGCGTCGAGCGCAAGGACGCCGTCCGCCGCCTGACGCGCGCACGCGGGCCGGAGCATTAAATGCGCCTGATGCTTCCCCACCTAACACACAGGTCACGGGAGGCGTGATAGGGAACAGGCTTCCGTCCCATCAATCTTTTTGCAGCTTTCCCACCGAACGACCCAGGGCATGGCAGGGCGCGGGAAATAAGGATGGGACGTCTAATCGGGACCCCCTCGAGACGTCTAAAGTCAGCGCTCTGGATATCAACACAATGTACGGGGTCTGACCCTCGACCAGACAGAGATCCTTCCAGGGGACGGGTTGGGCGTGGACTGACTACATCCCAACCACTCCACCGGATTTGTCGCCGGATCGTACAAGCGTGCACCCGTCGAACTAATCCAAGACGGCACGCAGAGCAGAATGCAGGGGCACGCGTGATCATCACCAGGCTATTAAGACGGGACGGCTCGAGGTCATGCCAGTACGGTAGCCTCGAGTAGGTCAGCGCTCCATGCTGCTATCGACTCCTATTCTGACGCCTATACATGTACCCTGGGTCTCTCCTTGGAGCTATAAAAGGAGGGACTCAGGAATAGAACAAAGGGAGACAACACCACGCTCATACGTAGTAGAGCTCCACACTTCATACCGCGCTTGTATTCACCCCTGTACAAGCACTTAGGTGCAAGATTATACAAACTCTCTCCCCCCCCCGCTGGACGTAGGGCCTTCTCTTGCCCGAACCAGGATAAATCTCTGTGTCTTCTTGCATCACCATCTGTGAAAGGGAGCACGCATACAAATTTACTCGTTGGTGTGACCCCCCGGGGGGAAAACACCGACACCTATGTAGACGAAGTCGTCATCAAAACAAGGGATGCAAGCACTCTAATCGACAATCTAGACCGAACCTTCAAGGCACTAAATAAATACAAGTGGAAGCTTAACCCCAAAAAATGTATCTTTGGGGTCCCCTCGGGATTACTACTCGGCAACGTCGTCAGCCGCGATGGCATACGGCCGAATCCCTCAAAAGTGAAGGCAGTACTCGACATGCGACCACCCAAGAATGTCAAGGACATTCAAAAGCTCACCGGTTGCATGGCTGCCCTCAGCCGTTTTATCTCTAGACTGGGAGAAAAAGGCCTCCCCTTCTTCAAACTTCTAAAGGCATCGGAAAAATTCTCCTCGACAGAGGAAGCTGACGCTGCGTTCACCTAGCTCAAAAGTTTCCTCACTTCACCACCCGTTCTCACAGCACCCCAACCTAACGAGGACCTACTCCTTTACATAGCGGCAACCGACAGGGTCGTCTCCACAGCAATGGTGGTCGAGCGGGACGAGCCAGGCCACGTGTATAAGGTCCAAGACCAGGTACCCTCAGATACAGAAGCTCATCTACGCTATCTTAATAACGTCAAGGAAGCTAAAGCATTACTTCGACGGTCACCGGGTCCTGGTAACCACCAGTTTCCCTCTGGGGGACATTTTGCGCAATAAGGACGCCAACGGCAGAATTGTAAAATGGGCAATGGAATGATGCCCATTCTCCCTGGATTTCTAGAGCCGCACTACCGTCAACTCTCAGGCCTTGGTCGATTTCATTGCAGCGTGGACGGACCTCAACGAGCCCTCCGTTTCCAACACCTCCGACCACTGGTCGATGTTCTTTGATGGGTCCTTAAACATCGATGGCACTGGCGCCGGGATACTCTTCGTGTCGCCTAACAAGGACAAACTACGCTACATCCTTAGGATCCTCTTTCCGGCGTTGAACAACGTCGCCGAATACGAAGCATGCCTACATGGCATACGACTAGCCATCGAACTGGGAGTCAAACACCTCTACGTCCATGGCGACTCTGCCATAGTCACCAACCAGTTCAACAAGGAATGGGAAACAACCCACGAGAAGATGGACCTCTACTGCAAAGAAATCCGCAAATGGGAATCTAATTTCTACGGCATAGAATACATCCACCTGGTCCGGGACAGGAACCAGGCAGCGGATGCGTTGTCAAAGTTAGGATCATCTCGGGCCCAGATTCCGCAGGGCATTTTCGTTTAGGACATCAACGCGTCGAGTGTGGGCACAGACCCGGTCGACAAGCAACCCAACGAGGCAATTCTCATAGACCACACCACTCCGGCGACCAGCAACCGTGATTGGCGCACCCCCTTCATCAAGTATATATCCGATGGATCGGGATTTCAAGACAAAACAGAGAACGAGCGCCTCATTTGACGGTCCAAAAATTACGTACTGGTGGATGGCAAACTTATGCGAAAGAACGCAAGTTCCGAAGTATTGCTCAAATGCATATCCCAAGATGACGGCATCAAGCTCTTAGATGACATACACGCTGGGTCCTGCGGCAACCACGCGGCCTCCAGAACACTGGTCGGGAAGGCCTTCCGAGCAGGTTTTTACTGGCCAACTGCGGTCACCGACGCCGAGAAACTGGTCCGACATTGTGAAGGATGCCAGTTCTTCGCCAAGAGGACCCACGTGCCTGCTCACGAAATTCAAACTATTTCGTCGTCCTGGCCTTTTGCCTGCTGGGGTCTCGACATGATCGGGCCATTCAAGCCGGCCCCCGGCAACTTCAAGTTTGTCTTCGTACTAATTGACAAATTATCGAAGTGGATCGAATACATGCCACTTGTCAAAGCGACCTCTGAGAAGGCTGTAGTGTTCCTCAACCAAATCATACACAGTTTCGGGATCCCCAACAGCATAATCACTGACCTGGGCACTCAGTTCATTGGCACTACAATCTAGGATTTCTGTGATGACAGGGGCATAGTCATAAAGTACGTGTCAGCAGCTCACCCATGGGCCAACGGTCAAGTAGAGCGAGCAAATGGAATGATTATCAATGCTCTAAAGAAAAGGCTATACACCGAGAACGACAGAGCACCAGGACGATGGATGAAATAATTACCGGCTGTGGTCTGGGGTCTCCGAACTTAGGCTAGTCGCAAAACGGGTGTATTACCCTACTTCATGGTTTATGGCACCGAGGCAGTGCTCCCGTCCGACGTAGCCTTTGAATCTCCAAGAGTCGAAAATTTCGACCAGTCTTCGGCTGACACCGCCAGGGAGCTTGAAATCAACTGCATGGAAGAAAAGCGCCTAATCTCATGCCTTCGAACAGCAAAGTACCTTGAAGCCATTAGACGGTATCACAACAGGAACGTCAAAGACCGTTCCTTCGTGGTCGGTGATCTAGTACTCAAGTGGAAAATGAGCCAAGAAGGAATGCACAAGTTATCCACACCTTGGGAAGGACCCTTTGTGGTCGCCGAAGTCACATGCCCTACATCTTACAGACTGTCGTACCCAGACGGATCCACCGCCAGCAGCCTTTTCCCCGCCACTCTGTCCTCGGTGGTCGGGGCGGGACGGTTCTGCTCCTCCTCGCTGCTGGTGTATTGAGGACACCGAGCAGCATCGTCCTCTGGCGGGTCCATCCCCGTAGGATTTTCCATACCAGGTGCCAGTGACAGGTACACTGCGCACCGGTCAACGTCTCCAATCTCTTGAAGAACCAACGACAAGTCATCAACTCGGAGGCCAAGTACTCAAAAACCAATACTAGTCAATAACATTATTTAATTACCTTAGGAGCTGGTCGCCCCAGCTTGAAGGCGTGCATACGATCACTGCTTCGAACGAAGTTGTCGTCTGTAAAGTTGAACAACTCGTTCATCAGCTGGTGCACCTCCGCCTTCTCCAGACCATCAGGGCTCATCCTGGTCGGGTCCTGGCTCCCCGCATACTCATATGCCGAGTGTACCCTCCTCTGGCAGGGCATCACCCGACGACAAATAAAGTTACCAACCACTCCTGGCCCGTCTAAGCGGGACCAGTCGACCAGTTTCATCAGGTCGGCCACCTGACCAGTGAAGTCCGGGCGGTCCGTCCAGCTGACCCTCTTCTCAGGGATGTAGCCCACGTCGCAGAACGTGGAGCTGCCCGGCTCTTCCTTGATATAGAACCACTTCTTGTACCATTCGGTGAGGGAAGTGTTCCACGGGCAGTTGAGGTACCGGTTCTTTATCCCATCACGCAGATTGAGGTATACTCCACCTGCAATCTTGGAGCCTCCAACTGCTCCCTTCTTCCTCAGGCAAAAAAGGTAGCGGAAAAGGTCGAAGTGCGGCTCTATTCCAACATAAGCCTCGCACAGATGGATAAAGGTGGCGATAAGAAGAATTGAGTTCGGATGTAGATTGTAGATCCCGATCTCATAGTAAAGAAGAAGGCCCTGGAGGAAAGGATGGATAGGAATCCTAAAGCCCCTCTGGAAAAAATCTTCAAAGACTACGATCTCACTGGCACGGGGGTCGGGGTAGCTTTCCTCTTCCGGCGCCCTCCAGCCACCGAGCTCTTGGTTGTGAAGTAGCCCCATTTTGACGAGGTCGTTGAGGGACCTCGTGCTGCTCTGGGATTTCTTCCACTCCTTCACCATCAGTTCACTCCTTTTCTTTGAGTCACTCTTCGACATTGACGCTACAGAAGCGATTGCAAGCTGAACGAACAAGGATGGAGGTTGCAGAGGGCAGGAATGGCAAGAACAGAAGTCTTGAAGGCACAGGCAGGGTAAAGATTACGGGCGTGGTGTTGAGTCTTTATAGGCAATGGCTCCACCTCTTCCACTTCCCGCATTCTTGGGAAGTGGGCGGGCCCGGCGGCGGATGCGGTGTTTCGGTTTTCAATAATTACCGACAGTTAATACGGTGGCTTTTCTGTATAATTGATGGTTTCCTTTTCTTGAACCACGCAAAGTGCGGCTGCACAGTTACCCGGCGCACCTTTTCATGCAACCGTCTGACAATACGTCAGGGTGTCTTGTCACATCACATATTAATGTGGCAGTATACTTTTTCCAAGAGATAGATATAATTGGTGGATTATTATGCGCAACATACCTGGGGACTGTACCAACCACCGAGCATAGTATGCTCGGGGACTGGTCGACCAACCCACCAATCTGAAGTCCTGGGGACTGTACCGACCACCGAGCACAGTATGCTCGGGGACTGGTCAACCAGCCCACCAATCTAAAGTCCTGGGGACTGTACTGACCACTGAGCACAGTATGCTTGAGGACTGGTCGACCAGCCCACTAATTTGAAGTCCTGGGGACTGTACCGACCACCGAGCACAGTATGCTCGGGAACTGGTCGACTTTGCCACCAATCTGAAGTCCTGGGGACTGTACTGACCACCGAGCACAGTATGCTCGTGGACTGGTTGACCAGCTCAAAAATTTGAAGAGTTAGGGAACTGGTCGATTAGTCTATTTGTGGACGTACCTAATATGCTCAGGGACTGGTAAATTCAATTTTTAGACCTTGCTACAAGGCTCATACTTCGCCTTCCAGCAAGCTCGGGGACTATATCGGTACGATGCATCTGGCGATGCATCACAGTTTTGAAATTTCTATGAAGACTTTTTTGACCCTGGCACCACGTGTCTACGCCACCTACTACCAGGCTCGGGGACTAAGTGGGCACACTTCACCTTGCGGTGAACGTGCTTGCTTTTTGAAAGACTGTACTTTTCATAAAGGTACAGTGGGCACACTTCATCGAGAAAAGAAATATTTTTTTTTCTCAAGAGCACCATGCATTCTTCGAACAACCTGCTTCTTCGATGTCAGTGTTGATCAACTGTCTTTTGAGTTGGTCAAAACACTGTTGCAACTGTTTGGGCGACTTTCCTGCTTATTGAAGATGTCAAGCCTCACTGGTCGAAGAAGCTCAGGACGGCGTGTTACATCACAATACATGGTGCTCGGGGACTAGCTGTGGGTGTATAAACCCCTATACCCTTATGACTAGTCTTGGGCCAGAAGGTTTTGCCCATTACGAGACAAGTCCGAGGCTTGATCCGACTGTTTGGAGTTTCGCGCAAGGAAACAAGACGTGGAGATCAAGCAGGATTCTAGTCGGTTAGAATATGAATTGATATCGAACTATCTATGGCAATTGTAACCGACTAGGATTAGTTTCCAGATCTGTAACCCTGCCCTCCGGACTATATAAGGAGGGGCAAGGGACCCCCCTAAGACACATTATTCTCTCAACACAATCCAATACAATCAGATGCAGGACGTAGGTATTACGCCCACACGGCGGCCGAACCTGGATAAAAACTTTGTTTGTGTCTTGCGTCACCATCAAGTTCGTAGCTTGCGCACCGTCTACCGATAAACTACTGCCGTGGGTATACCCCAAGGTAGACTGCCGACCAGCTTTCGTCGACAAGATGGAGAACTGGTGCCCTGACTGCATCCGCATTCGGGCCTCCACCGACCCGTCCGAGCCTAACATCTTTATGGACGATCGGAAGGAGGCCGAGAAGTGGGAGCATCTCGAGGAGCTTCGCCTCTAGATGAAGCATGTGGTTGGGCTCCTGTCCGACGTCGTCAACAATGGGCTCGGACCGGCCTACTTTGTAAGTGATTTTGGTTTTGCGTTCCGGACGTTTTGGTTTTGTGTTCTTACTGTTCTACTGCTGCTTCGCAGGATCTAACAGAGACCTCCCGCATCAAGTCAAGCTTTATTCAAGCGACGAGGGGCGGCTGGGAGCAACTCCCTCTCCTCAAGGACCAACTCCTGGAATCACAGGAGAAACTCCTCAAGGCCTATAAGGAGCTTTTGGCGCTTGAGGAGGAGAAGAAGGAGAGGGAGGCCGCCCTGGCTAAGGCTCGAGAGGTCTCGAGGAAGGCAGTGGAAGAGGCCGCGCTGCTGAGGGAGCGGGCCATGATGGTCGAGGAGGCTGCGTCCAAGGCCCGGGAAGAGGCCTTGTCTTACAAGAACACGGCCACTAACCTGGACAAGGAGAAGGGCCTCCTCAGGACTGACCTTGCCTCCCTTCGAGAATCCTTCCAAGAGATGAAGGTGGAGTGCGTGAATGGCGAGATTGCCCAAAGCGCCGCGGAGGAGGCCAAGAAGAAGGCTCTTGAGGATCTCGAGGTGGAGCGGACTCAATCTCGCAGCCTCTCTGACGACGTCGACCGTCTGAGTTGAGCGCTGCTAGAGAAAGATGGAGCTATCGCGTAGGCAGGCAAGGTGATCGAGGACCTGCGTGTCACCAACACCGAGCTGGTGCGCTCCAATAAGGAGATCGAGAGGGCCAACACCAACTTGGTCGGCGAGAATACGGCTCTGGAGGAGAGGATTCGTGGTATGTTTCCATTCTCGAGTTTCTTTTCTGAGGTGTGGTTTGTGTTATCTAATTTCTCCATGTCGGTCCTTGTAGGGCTTAAAGATGAGTTACTTGCCGCTCAAGTCGAGGCCCGCTCCACCAAGGCTCAGCTCGAGTGGGAGGTCGCTTTGAACCGTCAGCTGCGGACGGCGATAAGTGATCTCTCAGCCTCTTGGGAGCTCAAACCCGCGGACGAGTCGAGGGAGGAGGCTCAAGGCGACGCACTAGTCGACCAGCTATGCTATCTAGGTGCTACGCTCAGGGACCGGGTGCGGGACGCCCTTCTACCGAGGTGAAGCGAGCGATGGCGGTTGTCTGCTTAGGTTTTTCCTATGATATGGAGGTGGGGTCCCATGGCTTCATCACCGACATCTCCAAGACCGATGCGGAGAACAAGGAGAGGCTCCACGCATTGATCGACGACGCGGAGGCTCCTAGGGAAAGGCTGGCGAAGTTATTCGAGCCGAAAGTACTTCCTCCCGAGACTAGCTTGGGCGCGGATGACGGTGGTGAGGGTCGAGATGTAGACTGAGGCCTGCGAGCCTACTCTTAAGTGATACTGTGTTTTAAGTGGGTTATAAGATTTGTGAATGTTTGTCTTTCCGCTCGAGGTTCCTTCATTTTCTTTTCTGCCTATGTCTGTATTTCCCGTTTGATCTTTGGTTAAGGCGACCTCGATTGCCTCGATGGTGAGAAAGCGAGTAGAGTTACCATAGCCTGGGGGCATAGGAGTTCTCAGGCTCGTTGTCTCTCGGCCCTTAAGGGGCTCGAGGTACCTCTACTACTCGAACGTGCGAGGTTTACTTAATAGGAATGAAAAAATCACTTGGTTTTTTCGATGCTTGGGGGGGTGCCCCCCTGCTAGCCCCCGAGGGGGTATCAACTATGGTGGGTCATAGTTGGTACCCCCTTCTAACGTCGAGATTTTGACTCATGAAAAAAGTAAATTACTCGAGGGAAAGATCTTATCCATTCATGTATTCATTCGCAAAACCTTGGTACAAAACGTACATGGGAACATAAAGCTTTGAAATTCTAGGGGTAGAATCGACGTAGTTGTTCGATGTTCCACACGTTGGTGAAGATTGCCCCTTTTTCGTCCACTAGCTTGTATGTCCCCGGCTTCAGGACCTCGGCCACTACGTACGGGCCTTCCCAGGAACTTTCGGACATGCTTTATTTGAACTCGTATAATCGACACACATCCTCATTTTCCCATTCTTTTTCTTAACTAGTACAGGATTTGCTAATGAGTCGGGAAGATGAACCTCCGTGATGTATCCGGCCGTCAAGAGCTTGTGGATCTCCTCGCCAATGATCTTGTGTTTCTCCTCGTCGAAGCGACGCAACCGTTGTTTCATTGGCCTGGAACCGGCTCGAATTTCCAAGGAGTGCTCGGTGACTTCCCTCGGTATGCCTGGCATGTCCGAGGGACTCCACGCAAACATGTCAGCGTTTGCACGGAGAAAGTCGACGAGCACGGCTTCCTATTTGGGGTCGAGGTCAGCGTTGATCGTCAGCACTTTGCCGTCGGAGCCGTTGGGGTCGAGTGGGATCTTCTTTGTCCCTTCTGCCGGCTCAAATCTACCCGCGTGACGCTTGGGCTCTGGAGCCTCTGCGGCCAGGGCTTCAAGCTTCGAGGCGAGCTCGGTGGAACTCTCAACAGCTTCCCCATACTCGACGCATTCGACGTCGCACTCGTACGCGTGCTCGTAGGAGGAGCTGACGGTGATGACGCCCTTGGGTCCGGGCATCTTCAGCTTCAAGTAGGTGTAGTTGGGGATAGCCATAAACTTGGCGTTACCCGGGTGCCCAATGATGGCGTGGTACTTGCCCCGGAATCCCACTACCTCAAAGGTGAGGGTCTCCTTTCTAAAATTGGCCGCCGTGCCAAAGCACACTGGAAGGTCGATTCAACCTACCAGCAATGCCTTCTTTCTAGGTACGACACCATGGAAGCCGCCGGCGCTTGGTTGGAGCTGCGCCCTGTTGATGCCGAGAAGGTCGAGGGTCTCGAGGTAGACGATGTTTAGGCTGCTGCCGCCATCCATCAACACCTTTGAGAGTCTGGTGTTGACGATGACGGGGTCGGCGACGAGCGGGTAGACGCCAGGGGCAATTACCTTGTCGGGGTGGTCGTCTCGATCGAAGGTGATGGGGGTGCTTGACCAGCTGAGGTATTGGGGCACTACCATCCTTGCTGCAAGGACCTCGCGGCGCTCCCTCTTGCGCTGCCTTGCGGTTAGCTGCGTCGAGGGTCCACCGTAGATCATGTAGCAGTCGTGGACGGCTGGGAAACCTTCGTCGTCTTTGTCGTTCCCCTTGTCACCGTTCTTTTCTTTCTTCAGGTCATCACGGGCGTCCTTCTTGAACCCCAGGCCGTCGAAGTGCTTCTTCAGCATACGGCAGTCCTCGAGCTTGTGGTTTGCCCCTCCTTATGGTAAGGGCATGGCTCCTTTAGCATCTTGTCGAAGATAGCCCCCTCTGGGGATCCTCGAGGCCTTTTGCGCCCCATGGCAGCGACGAGATTGTCGTCGAGGTCCTCCAGCTGGAATGGCCATGTTTTCTTCTTCTTTTTGTTCTTTTTCGGTCCTCGTCTGGGGCCCTCATCATCATCGGCGAACGGCTTGCCTTTCCTTCCTTCACAGCTGAAGAAGGCGCCGACCGCTTCTTCCCCTGCAGCGTAGTTTGCCACTACGTCCATCAGCTCGTCGATGGTCTGAGGGCGATTCCAGCCTAATTCCTGCACCAAGTCTCGACTAGTGATGCCAGAGACAAAGGCCAGGATGACGTCGTGGTCGGGGATGTGTGGCAGCTCAGTGCGCTGCTTCGAGAAGCGTCGAGCATACTCTCGAAGAGTTTCTCCTGACTTCTGCTTGCATTTGCTGAGGTCCCACGAGTTGCCGGGCCGTATGTAGGTTCCTTTGAAGTTACCCTCGAACACCCTGACCAAATCGACCCAATCGTGGATCTGGTTGGCCGGGAGCTCCTCGAGCCATCTGCGGGCGGTGTCGGAGAGGAAAAGTGGTAGCTGTCGGATGATGGCTCGATCGTCCCCTCGAGCGCCTCCCAGCTGATAGGCTAGCCTGAAGTCTGCCAGCCACAGCTCTGGCTTGGTCTCGCCGTTGTATTTAGCGATGCTAGTCGGGGGTCGAAATGGGCTGGGCAGCGGCGTGCTGCGGATTGCTCTGCTGAACACCCAAGGGCCCGGTGGTTCCGGAGCCATCCGGTCCTCGTCGCTGTCGTACCTCCCACCGCGGTGGGCGCTGTAACCGCGCTCTTCTGTGTCCCCATATCGACGACGACGGTTCTTGTCGATGTCGCGTCATGCGTCGTGTCGTCGTTGGTTGTCGACGGGATAGTGGAGGACGAGCGCTGTCTTTTTCCCTCGAGGGGGCGGCTGCTGATGGACCGACACCTCCTTTTCGTTCTGGGCTGGCTCATCACGCTTTTCTGTGGCTGCTCCTAGACATTGAGAGGCCGAGCTCTCGGCCTATTGAACCGCCGCCACTTGGAGCAGTGTCTGCACCTCGTCTCGAATGCGTCGTGCTTGAGAGTTCGACGGTTCGGGCATATTGCGTAGCAGCATCGTCGCCGCCACGATGTTCTGGCCTGCTCGAGGGAAACGACTGACGGGCTGCTCAGGTTCCCCGTCTCCGACGATCTGCCGGTGCACCTCTCGAGCCCGTCTGCAAACACTTCCGCCATGCGGGTATGGCTGGTCCTGCTCGAGGATCTGTTCAAGCAGGACAAGGCACTCGCGATCTTTGTCAAGCTTTGCTTTGAGCTCTCGTAGCTGCGCAAGTTGCGCGGCTCTGTCTTCATGTGGAGGGAGGTCGACCTGACCGTCAATCCCAGGCGTCCTGGGGTCCTCCCTTGCTGTAGGGACTCGACCGCCTGCAACGGCGTCCTATGTCTCGTCGGTGGTTTCCACCGCCCTGTCGATGTTGAAGCATTCCCTAGTAGGGTCGTAGCTGTCGGACTCAGAGTCGGAGTCTGGCTCGGCGGCGTAGAAGCATCCACGTCCCTCCTCCAGCAGCCGTTGCCTAAGGGAGGTGATCATGTATCGCCCAGGTCCTAAGCGGCGGAGGCCTCGTACCTAAGAGAAATCTGGAAGCCCGGACGTCTGTTGTCGTGCTCCATCATCGCGTGGGAGGACCATTGGTCTTTCCACGTACATTTGGGCGTTTGGACATATCGTCCTGGCGAGTGACGCTGCGGCGTTGTCCAGACCGAATGGCAGCGCTCTTCTCGGGGCGAACAGCCCATGTGGAAGCAGCGTCATGGCAGGCGAGAGTGCACAAGGCGCGCTGTCTCCCGTCATGGTCGTGCGATCATCGTGGCGTCGGGCCGTCGTGCCCGCGATTTTGGCGCGCGGGGCTATCGGCTCCTGGATCACCTCCCGCCTGGTGCCAGCTGGCGATCGTGATGAGGTAGAGGGGTGATGGTGGTGCTGCCCACGCCTCTTTTTGGGTGGGGAGGCGTGGTGGTGAGGACGTCTCGGAGCCCTCAATCGTGCCGGCGCAACACGAGCTCCTCCCGGTCCTTTGACCGAGAGCAGGATCATGTCATAGCCAAAATCGGTAGACATGAACTCGAGGCTCCCGAACCAAATTACCGTGAAGCGCGGAATCAGCGAAACAAGAGTGGCCATCTGGAAAGGTATGGGAAATCGGTGAAAAACACGCATGACCCCTACCTGACGCGCCAACTGTCGGTGTTTTCCCCCCGGGGGGTCACACCAACGAGTGAAACTTGTATGCGTGCTCCCCTTTCTAGATGGTGATGCAAGAAAAGACACAAGAATTTATCCTGGTTCGGGCAAGAGAAGGCCCTACGTCCAGCGGGGGGGGGGGGGAGTGTATGTTTTATCTTGCACCTAAGTGCTTGTACAGGGGTGAATACAGGCGTCAGATGGATGGAGGTGGAGTGAGGTTGCTCTACTATGTATGGCTTGTTTGTTGTGTCGCCTCCGGGACCTCCCCTTTTATAGTTCCAAGGAGAGGTCTAGGGTACATGTATAGGCGATAGAGTAGGGGTCGATAGAGGTATGGCATGCTGACCTACTCGAGGCCACTATTGACGGTCCTTAAGTATCAAATTTAATTATCAAATAAACAAAGAAAAGGATCCAAATGAAATCAACATCTAGACTTAGGGTTTTATCTGACTGAATTCCACGAGTTTTGGTGTTTGTCTATTTCTGCAGGGGGTTATCAGGAAATAAGGAAGAAAGGCCCACATGTCGGGATTACATAGAGATATCAACCCACCGCGCAATTTTCTACCATCTAGAAGACTCCAGAAGCCACGGGAAGGAAGCGGAGCTCGAAAGGGGCCAGGCCCAGGGCGCCCGCCCTGAGGACCTGGGCGCCCGCCCCCCTCTGGACTCTGTTCCGGACTCTCTTCGCACACGACGTTCCACCGACCTATTGGATCCAGAATAACATAGTACCACCTCGCCTATCGACCCAAAAACGCAAAGAAGGGGAGGACTATATAAGGAGACCCCCCTGGCCCCTGGAGAAGACAAGAAATTATCATAGAGATTGAGGGGTGCCCTCGAAGGAAAACCTCTTCTCTAAATAATATTTCTTTTTAGGCTTAGCAACCAATGTAAAGTAGAAATAGATCTTCTAGTTTCTACTAGATTGAGAGAGATAGAGTGGAGGTGTGGATCGGAGGAAGGCCGGCCTGTCGGTGTCTACTCCGAGTTGTACCTGCGGGATCAAGTCTCCTAACCCGAGGCTTGCTTCTAAGATTCTTCAGTAATTGGACTTCTAATACTAGTAAGTTCTTGTTTTATTGTTCTTTGGTTTATGAGTTTACTTTAATCCTCTTCCGGTTGAGTATTAGAGTAATCACTTGTTAGCGTAAACGTGGTGTTTAGGCTAGGGTACTCATAGATATCCCCTGACTAGCTGGACCGTGGTAGTAGCGAGGAACGTGACATTTCCGAGTTACCTTTGCAGATCACATCTCGTTAGCAGGACGGGTAGGTTTATAGGTGCGGGTCGAACATCCTTTGTGTTGTCTAGATTCCGTGAGCCTCCCCAATAGAACAGTAGATCATCCTTACCAAGGTTAGAACGAGACTACGGTTGCAGTCTTCTCTATACATCACTCACATCGAGAGACATTCTTTGTAGCCTAAAGGGATAGTAGCAATAGATTTGGTTAGTCAGATGCACCCTTTCTCCCAGTGGTAAAAATATAAATACGATACTCTGGAAAACCTCCTGGGTGAAATGCTCACCGATATCCGTGCGCTTGCGGATCATTTTCTAATTGCGTTACCAAATATCAACAAGCATTTCTGGCGCCGTTGCCGGGGAGAAAGACGGTTTGCTGAGATAACTTTGAGTCTTGCTATTATCTTGTATTATACTTTTATACTTTTATTCTTTTATCTTTTTATTTTTATTTTTATGGATAACTCAAATTCCATACCTATTATTGAATTCTTTGCACCTTCGGAGACCAGCCATAGACCATGGGAGTCAACACGTCCTGCCCCTAATTATGATCTGTGTCCGGAGTTGATTGCAATAGGTCAAAACCAACCCTTTTCTATAGCCGAGGTCCTATCTTTTAATCAAAAAGATAATGCACTTTTAGCTACACCTAGGGAATCTTTTAATCTTTCTATAAATTCTGGTTTAGACCTAGCCCTACAAGACCATGTTTTTCCTAGATATTTTCACATTGGTCTTAATCATATAATTTTTGGTAGAGTCTTTCTTTCTTTATCTATTAGTAAAGGAAGGTATGTCTTCATTTGTGGACATCCTTCTTGTACTAGTCTTCATAGAAAAATCTTAGAGATAGAGAAGGAATCATCTCCCATACAAGGAGAGGAAGTTTCAATAGCCGATTTCCAAACATTTCAATCCCATGATTCGGCTATCCAACCCCTCCTTGAGCTTAATAAATTCTACTATGCTCTTTCTCTTGAACCTCCCGATATTCCTATGAATCTCTCTAGACATCCCATGCATAAGAAGGAGGATCGAGAAGAGCAACATCAATGGCTAGAGGGCATTAAAAATCCATGTGCTATCACCATTGAATGGATAGATAAAACAAACTTGAGAGACAATCCTAGAGGAATTTTAACCATTCATGAAGAATCAACCTTGGAGTTTGAGAATGAGAGAAACAACAGTGAGCATGGAAGTTATTTCATAAATACCTCACCCAGTCCTTGCTCATATAAAACATCTCTCCAATCAATTTGTCTCTCCATCCTTACCACATTTGAGATCTTCAACCCCCTCTTCTTTTCTATTTATAAAAACTTTAAAAGGGCGGTTGTCGATGCATATGTCTATAATAAATATTGTAGATCTTGTTGAGTTAATTGATGGTTCCCCAAGGACAAGCTTAGTGTCCTAAAACAAGCACTTCTAATTATTTGCAACATTACCTTGTGTATTGAGCATATAAAGATAATTGTAGAAATATTCCTTCGGGTATTCTTGCCACTAACCTTTCTAGGATTGGAGCAAGAAGATCGGATGAATGACAAGCGCAAGGTATGCCCAACCAATCATCATGCAACATTAAATTAAATTCATCTAATCTTGAATTTTACAAAATTCAAGCTTGGGGGAGTACTTTACATAAAACATCCTTTGCCATGTTGCTATGTTGGTTGTCCCTACCTTTGAGACATGCTCAATTTATTAAATACTAATCACACTACTTCATCTCCACATGAGTAGATCTCTATAAAAGCCATCATACTACCTTTGTTTATCCTAGTAAGTGTTAGTTTGGAAGTACTGGTCACACTTCCAATGGCATTTAAATTAAGCGTGGTGCTTAGGTTAAATAGCCTTCCTTAATCTGATTAGACATGGAGTCTAGTTTGGTTACTGAAGTAAAAAACTGCTTGAGTAGATATTGGTATATTTTGTTGGACTAACCCCTGCAGGAAAACTTTCAATAACAACCTGGGAAGTCCTGAGATGCAAACTCATTAGAGATGAAGAAAGTGACACATGAAGTTTAACAATTTGCACAAGAAAGACGTAGCTCATAAGAGATGATCCATGGAAGGTGCCACAAACACGATGCACAACCGCTAAGAAAGGAAAGCTTCCACAAGGTGATACTGTACCGTCACTCTTCAAGTAAGGTAACACCTTAAGGTACTTGACTATCGCTTTTATAAGCTTCTCCTTGGTTCTAGCGTTCACATAAATAAAGAGACAAACATGTATGATTTATAACTCCAGATTAACCAACTCAAATTAATTCATCATGTTTAGTCCTTAATCTTTGTTCTTAGTACTACCTTCGTGATCCCATACTCCTAATCATATAAGTTAAAATGTTGCACATTCAATCTTTGGGAAGATATAAAGAAAAGACATATACATAGATAGATTATCTTTCCATTAGGTCGATCAATCTGATCTGACAAATGTTTTAAATACTACACTCATGATCTTATTATCTATCAAACTTTGTCTTGCTCACTATGCTTAAGGTTAGAGAAGAACAAATACACTTTTGGTTCTGTTGGTGTTTTCCACCAACAGGGCCCATGCACTTGATCTCTGCCTTGTCTCTATGAATAGGTACACTTCAAACAAAACATGGAGGAGTTTTACAACTCCCAGACTCCACCAAGTAAAGGACTTGGATCTACGAGCACAAACACACTGGAGATACTGGACGCTCAGGCAATCACTGCCCTAAGATGCTTGAGGACGTGAACTACATTAACAACAATAACAACTATTACTACAACCGTCCTCAACAACATCAAGGTTGGAATCAACAGAGGCCTAATTACTCAGAGAGGTGATCTAGGACGTCCCGTCATCCCGATCTCCATCGGCATGGTGGACTTCCCAGAAGCACTCTGCGACTTTGGCTCCAGTGTCAACATTATGCCTAGGGTTGCAGATCGGACACTCAGTTTCCCAATGGAAATATTGAAGAACCTCTGCGTCCGAGTTGGTACCTTGTATGCTCTAGCAGACTTCATGGTGATAGAGACTGGTACTGAGGAGAGGGCACCCATCATCTTAGGGAGGCCATTCCTAAACACCAGAAGTGTCATCTACGCTAATGCTGCCAAGATCAGTCTCTACATCAAGGGGAAGAAGGAGACTTTCCTTCAAGAACAAGACTACACAAACTTCAGAGCAATCCTGACATGAACCAAGGAAGAGGACCAACAGGAGGAACAGGAACAAGCAAATGTGGACCAAGTCAGCTAAGAAGGTCACTGCAGTTCAAGGAGGTCAAGATCGTCGACTCAAGTCACCTTTCTTGATCAAGAAGGAGGACCCTGGTGTTCTAAGCATTGAAGTGCACAATCAACAGATACTCTTTTCAGAAGACACTCTACGACACCGGATCTGACGTCAACATAATGGCCGTAGTCACTTATCAGCTCCTGCATGAAACCATGCCCCTACAACCAATATACATTCAGCTGTAGATGACTTTCAAGTTATTGACATGGGAGAAGATGAATATGATCCACCCACCATCCTTGGAAGACAGTTCCTCAGCACTATCAAAGCCATCATCTATATTGGAACCGGAGAAGTCCACATACACTTCTCCTTTGAGAAGGTATGCCGCTGTTTTACTGACCCTAACTATATAGTTGAAGACTCTAAGCAGGTCAGGACGAGAAGAAGACATCGCAACCGCAACCAGAGGAGGCAAATCATCAAGGACGGATGGGTAGACTACGAAGAAGAAGTGATAAGGACTGAAGACATACCACTTGAACATAACTGTCCTGAGGAGACCATAGCACCGAGTCAGGTGTGGAGAGAGATTATAGTTACACACGAAGAGGAGGCGCCACCGGAATTACCGACTACGTCATCCAGCGAATCCCAGGACGATTAAGAAAATGGAGAGTCCCGCTCGGAGGACTTAAAAACACCGAACGCCTTGCCAAGAGGTAAACTTGTTAGTTATCCTTTCCCTTTTAATTATTTCAAATAGTTTACTTAGTTAATCATGTTCGTATTATCCTAGAAAGAAAATAAAAATGTGAAAAAAAATGTAAGCCCCATGTGAGTAGACGAGTGGCATAAAATCCATAAGTACATTCACTGTGGTGGCATAAAAATAAAATAAATATTTTTCTGCTTTATAAAAACAAAAATATAAAAACAGGGAGTAATATTTATTAAGGAGTCTCAACATGATAAAGGCTAGATATTTATGCTAACACTTAACCAGTTCCACAAGCTTTGTTGTCTATTTGAGCTCCACAGAATTTAAGAATCAAGAAGACTAGTAGACGGAGGACATTCTAATCGCTGTCAAAATACTGCTGACTTTCAAACACACCTCTGTCACCTGCTAGCTACATCAAGAGAAATTACGTCAAAATTCAGCTTGGGGGAGAGCACCCCCATTTATCTCGATAAGTATTTCTATCTATCTTTATACTTATACTATATTAGAATATAAATACACATAACTATGAAAAACCAAATAAAGATTTTATGCTTATATATATTTTGCTTAGTGTGTTTAATAAATAAATAAAGTGGCTATGCTAATCGGTATCTAATAAAACTTAAGCATGGATATGATGAATACTTGCTCTGCCTAATTTGCAAATTTGAAGTTCTCTTAAGTTTAGATATAACTGTTATAATTTAAGGCTTGCTCTAGACCTAAACTTGTGGGATGAAAACTTGATCTGAAGTCTAAGTTGTTAACGGATACGATATGGGAAGGTTGAGCTGCTGTTCATCTGTTCCTAGAGATGCTAGAATTCTGGAGAATTTTATCTTTGAAAAATCTTTAAAATAACACATGATGAGTTTCTGTATGATGAGAGTTTAAATTCCTACCACAGCCATATATACATGCTTGCTAGACCTTGAGCCACACATTTACTATTTACTGCTTATGAGCATTGAGTGTGGTCAAGCTGTGTAGACCCTTAGGAGCTTGTCATGTGGTTAAATCAAGATTTCACTTGCACGTTCACTCATATATGCTACTTCTACTCCGGAAGTACCATCCACATATATCCACCCATTCCATCTCCAGAATCACCCAAAAATATTCTACTCCTAATCCGGGAGAGAATAGCCAAAAATATTTTCCTATCACTGTTATTCCCTGTGAAATAAATGCTGAAGTTATCTTGTTACTACCACTTGCTATATTATCTCAAGAGATGAATGCTCTGAAAAAAAAGAGAGAAAAAAAAAGAGATACGAGGAAATAAAAAGGAGCAAGTGCTCGGAACCTCGAAAGAAAAGAAAAAGTGAGACGAGAGGTAAAAATGGACAAGTGTCCGACAGTAGAATTAGGGGTGCAAGATACCCACCTGAGAGAAAAAAAAAGCATCTCATTCTCCTCATAAAGTTTCAAAAGCAAGGAAGGTATGTATCCCCTCAAAAGAGCAAAAGTAGAATTAGACTTTCACCATTGTTATCACCATCATCACCATATACCATTCATTCGCCACACATGCACATCTTGATTTGACTTATTGACTTGTTTCTCTGGATCCATGGTTTGACTATGCAATAAATGTCTTGTAAGTATGTATTAGCTGTCTCCCACCTATGATCTTCAGATATCAAAACCTTATTAGAGTAGGGTGAGAGAGAAGGTAATATCACTATGCATTATACCAAAAATACCACATACTTTGAGAGAAGGCATATACCATTACTGCCATGGTAAGGATCCAGAAATACCACAAAAGAGAGACCTGAGAGAATCATACAAGGAATTTCTGAGTTTTATTTGAAAATCTGCAAAAACCCCAGAGCTATAGCTGATCAAGAATAAGAGACATGGCACTTGGCTAGACTGTTCTATCTTTTAACCACTCAAGACAGAAGTGACGGTTACAAGTCCTATGGTGTAGGTAAAGTAAGTAAGTTTTAAGACTTAACAGTTTATTCTAACTCAGAGATGAGATCTTGCTTAAATGTGTGTGTACTTCTAAGAAATGAAACCACTGCAGAAACTCTTGAGTTCATCCTTGCTCAGGGACGAGCAAGAGGTAAGCTTGGGGGAGTTTGTTGACGGTCCTTAAGTATCAAATTTAATTATCAAATAAACAAAGAAAAGGATCCAAATGAAATCAACATCTAGACTTAGGGTTTTATTTGACAGAATTCCACGAGTTTTGGTGTTTGTCTATTTCTGCAGGGGGTTATCAGGAAATAAGGAAGAAAGGCCCACATGTCGGGATTACATAGAGATATCAACCCACCGCGCAATTTTCTACCATCTAGAAGACTCCAGAAGCCACGGGAAGGAAGCGGAGCCCGAAAGGGGCTAGGCCCAGGGCGCCCGCCCTGAGGACCTGGGCGCCCGCCCCCCTCTGGACTCTGTTCCGGACTCTCTTCGCACACGACGTTCCACCGACCTATTGGATCCAGAATAACATAGTACCACCTCGCCTTTCGACCCAAAAATGCATAGAAGGGGAGGACTATATAAGGAGACCCCCCTGGCCCCTGGAGAAGACAAGAAATTATCATAGAGATTGAGGGGTGCCCTCAAAGGAAAACCTCTTCTCTAAATAATATTTCTTTTTAGGCTTAGCAACCAATGTAAAGTAGAAATAGATCTTCTAGTTTCTACTAGATTGAGAGAGATAGAGTGGAGGTGTGAATCAGAGGAAGGCCGGCCTGTCGGTGTCTACTCCGAGTTGTACCTGCGGGATCAAGTCTCCTAACCCGAGGCTTGCTTCTAAGATTCTTCAGTAATTCAACTTCTAATACTAGTAAGTTCTTGGTTTATTGTTCTTTGGTTTATGAGTTTACTTTAATCCTCTTCCGGTTGAGTATTAGAGTAATCACTTGTTAGCGTAATCGTGGTGTTTAGGCTAGGGTACTCATAGATATCCCCTGACTAGCTGGACCGTGGTAGTAGCGAGGAACGTGAAATTTCCGAGTTACCTTTGCAGATCACATCTCGTTAGCAGGACGGGTAGGTTTATAGGTGCGGGTCGAACATCCTTTGTGTTGTCTAGATTCCGTGAGCCTCCGCAATAGAACAGTAGATCATCCTTACCAAGGTTAGAACGAGACTACGGTTGCAGTCTTCTCTATACATCACTCACATCGAGAGACATTCTTTGTAGCCTAAAGGGATAGTAGCAATAGATTTGGTTAGTCAGATGCACCCTTTCTCCCAGTGGTAAAAATATAAATACGATACTCTGGAAAACCTCCCGGGTGAAATGCTCACCGATATCCGTGCGCTTGCGGATCATTTTCTAATTGCGTTACCAAATATCAACAGCCACCGTACCGGCGTGGTCTCGAGCCGTCCCATCTTGGTGCCTTGATGATGATTACACGTGCCCCTAAATCCCACTCCTGTGCGCCGTCCTAGACTGACTTATCTGTTGCATGCTTGTACGTCGCGGTGGCAGCTAGGTCGGAGTGGTTATAGTGCTGTCATTCATCGCCCAACCCTTCTCTAGGAAGGAAACGTGCCTACTCGAGGGTCTGGTGCCATATAATGCCTTGCTGACCAGAGCGCTGACCTTGGGCGTCTCGAGGGGGGTTTTGATTAGACATTCCGACCCATTCCCTACGCCCTACCACGTTCTGGCTTATTTGGTGGGGATGGCTGCAAAAGGAACGACGGGACGGATGCCTGTTCCCTATCACGCTTCCCGTGACTGACGGTTTAGGTGAGAACGCGGCAGGCGCATTAAATGCCCTGGTCCCCGTGTCCGCGTCAGGCGGCGGGCGGTGTCCTTGCGCTCGAGGCCTCCCGATTCGTACGAGCCTGTTCCGTATTCGACGGTAGCCAGCGTTCGAGCCCTGGTCGATTCGCAGGACGCTCTTTCCGTGTTCGAGACTATGGTCGTCGAGGACCGTGCACACAACTAGGTGTCGAGTTGGATGCCTCGACTTGTATACGGATACTCTCGATTTGCACATCAGTTTGGGTACCCCTTACTGATATCCTCGACACAAAGCTTGATGGCCAGACCCTTTCTGTTAGAGATCAGCTAGCTTTTAATAAGAAGATCGAGTTAAAAGTAGCTCAGCTTGCTTCTGCCACTAAAGTTGTTGTTTCTCCTGATTCTGTGCAAAATGTAAATGCGGTGACCACGAGAGGGGGTAAGACCACTCATGATCCCCCTTATCCTAACCATAAGACAGGAAGGCCGCCACGGCAACAGGAGGAAACATAGGCAGAAGGGCCGGCTCAACCATTAGAAGAATCCATAGAAGACGAGCCGACCCCAAACAACTATGGGGACACCACGATGCTACCCTTTCCCACAAGAAAAAGGAGGAAGACGAAGGTCGGAAATGAATAGTTCCTCTGCTTTGTGGAAATGGTCGAAAAGACGCACGTCAGTGTAGCGTTGATGGATGTCTTGCATATTCTGTCTTACTCAAAGTTTGTCAAGGACATCATCAACAAGAAGGGACCATTGCCGTCCACTGAAGTTGTCAAGCTGACAGAAGAATGTAGCGCAGTTATACTCAATGAGCTGCTCGAGAAGAAGCATGATCTTGGGTGCCCCACAACCTCTAGCACAATTGGGCCCCAGCAATTCGACCACGCCCTATGTGATTTGGGGGCGAGTGTGAGCGTCATGCCGAAATCAGTCTTTGATAGGCTGAACTTCACCAACTTGGAGCCAACCACCATGACACTCCAGTTGGCAGACTCGTCAGTCCGGTACCCGGCAGGGATTGCTCAAGACATCCCTGTCAAGATCAGAGGAAACTATGTTCCAGTGGATTTTGTGGTGCTCAACATGGAGCTCATTAAAGAAACACCACTAGTCCTGGGAAGACCATTCTTGAGTACGGCTGGAGCACAAATTGATCCTGGGGCTGGAGAAATCCGCTTCAACATTAACAGCCAAGAAGAGAAGTTCGAGTTCAGGCCACGCCGTCAACAAGAGTGCAACATGATTCGCATCCTCTATGGGCCAAACTCCCAAGGCATCAAGCAGGTTGAGATCCAGCCTCAACTTATTAAAAATACAAAAATATCTAAGAAAAAGTCGGAGCCAAAAGAAAAGGTGGCTCCTAAGAAAAATAATAAGGAGCAGAAAAAGAAAATAGCTCCTAAAAAGAATGAAAAGAGGGACGAAGTCCCAAGCCTTCACAATCGAAGTAGGTGTGGAAACCAAAGCAGAAGGTTGAATGAACTTCCACACCTCCAAAGGTGATACTGCTAAAGTGGAGGCCCAAGCCGGTGCAACCGTCTACTCCTCCCAAGACGGATGTGCCATCATCAAGCAAGAAGTAATGGGAGAAGAGTCCCGCTCAACGGACTATAAAGATGATCCCTTGCCGAAGGTAAATCGGTAAGTTATCCCTAGGTAAGTTTTTACTTATAAAAAAATATAAATATATATTTTCTTTTTACTTATTTATTTATTTTGAATAAATTCTTTCAATTTATGTTTTGAATAAATGGTGCATTTGTTGTATTTATGAGTAGTCCATATTGCCCCTATGATCTTTTCTTCATTTTTGAATCTTTGTGATCATGGGTATCAATCACTCATAAATGCATGATAGTCTGATAGCTTTTAGAAAGTTTTCAAAATTCAAAACTCTATCCCACACACTATCACTCTGATTCCACTACGCATCACGATTGATCGTAACCAGGATCGCGAAATACTCAGAGAGGGAAAGAAATACCCGAAAGACTGAGGCCGACTCGTGGACCTAGTGGTGCGGCCGCACCCTGGTGCGGGCGCACCCCCAGGTCCGCCAATCGGCCCCAATCTTTTTCCCTTCCTCTTCTGCACTAATTAGCATCACGTCCATGGTTACGATCAAGTTGTTTCCAGATCAGAGACTACGTTAGCACCTATAAAATCCTCCATAGGCCTCTTCTCTTCTCACACCAACCATTTCTTAACTCCCTCTTGTGAAGATTGCTAAGCTCTCCCATTCTTCAGTAGTGACCATGTCTAGCTATGCCCTCTCGCTGATCAATGCTCCCAAGACCATAGCCAATCTAAACATAGCACCTTACCAAGAGAGTTCTAGCAAGGAGGTTCATGTTGAGAAGAGAAAGCCGTTAGCGTTGTTAGCAGCAAACCACAAAGCGCCCACCAATAGCGCCACCAACATACCCGCTACTGCCCATTCGTCCACTAGCAACATAGGACTTAAGAGAAAAGCCCCCAGTGGTCATAGGCACGACAATCATGCTGGTAGCAAGATGGGTGGCAAGGCCAAGAAGACGGAATCATCCAGTACTCTCCCTAGGATCAGGAGGCACTTGCCAAAACCGTCAATCAAGCGTCGTATAGGACAGTACGAGAGCAGCGATAAAGAAGATGATCCCAATATCATAGCCGAGCTTTTAGCTAAGCAGGCTAGCATACGTGCTGAGTTACGGGTTTTAGAAGACGACCTAGAGGAAAAGAACACTGAGATTAGGAACATGAGTGATGATGTTAATAGGTTTCACTTCAAGTTTAATACTAAACTTAGAAAGGTCGCTGAAGCCTTAGGTGTTGGTCGCCTTGTTAAAGATCTTTAGACCACACCTCCTGCACGAATCTTTGTTTAGGCACATTTTTTATTTTCGCAATATTTATGTTTCAAATATTTTTTTCCCTTCCAATGTAATGTGCCTATTCAAAGTTATCAATAAAAAAAGTTTGTTTATCTTGTGCACTTGTTTTCTATATATATTGTGACTAACCATGACAGGAAAGAAAACAAGTGTGGGGAAAGGACTATTCAATCAAAAATCTCAGTTTGTGCAAACCCTCTTCCCCCAAAAAGATTTTCAAATGAAATGTTTAAAATGATGTTACCTTTGTACTCCATCGATCATGTCTCCTATGTTCAAATATATTTTTGCATACTTTTTATTCTTAGCTAATATCCCTAGAGATTTATGAACACTTGTTATAGGGACCCCATTTTATCTAAGTAATTGACATATGTGATATAGTAGGATGACATGATGCTTGTTGGTTCTTGCAAAGTACTTGGGTTTTACTTTATAAAAAGCAAAATTCAATAGCAAGTTTCTTGAATGATCAAGCTTTATTCCTACCATGGCCAAACATTTGTTCATGATTAAACCTTCTACATATGCTTCTTGCTCTGTGTTGAGTTTGGTCAAATTTTTGGACTGCTGTCGAGAGATGTTTCATGCCTCTAAGATCATAATTCACTTGCACCCACCATATAAAAGCCAACTCTCACACTGAGAAGTCACGCACAACATGCTTTCTCCATCCACCCAAAATTTCGCCAACTCTTACACTGAGGGTTGCGCACATCTATCCACCAAATAAAAATGCCAATATCTCACCTTGAGAATTGTGCATTCATATACATTCCTTGCATTTGTTATCATAAAGCTCTCTTTCGTTTTCATCAGAATCATAGGAATGGGCTATATATATATAAATTTATTATGAGAAAAAGCCAAAGGGGCAAAACGGGGAAAATTCATACCCGTCTAAAAAAATTGTGTTATAGCCCATATCCTATCAAGTTTTCATCTCATTTCAAAAGAGAGTCTTGATGCAAGGAATGTTGCAATTAAAGTAGTGATAGGATTCCACTAAAAATTCCACACACTTGCACATTCTGATCTAAGGGTATGGCGCACTCCCTCCGTTATGGTCCTGGGTTTGACTCGACAACATATGCAAGGTAAGTAAGTTCCACCATCATACCTACCCAAAACTCCAGATAAGCCTTTTAGAAGTAGGATGATCAAAAAGAAGGCATAAACTCTTTATGCCTTAGTAGGGAACCACTCACATATTAGGAGGGACTTGAGAGCATCATTAAAGAAACATATGCTATCTTTATTTTTCAAAATCTTGCAAAACCCCAAGTTTCTACGCAGGGACTATGTAAGAGGATTTGAATCCAGGCTGTTCCATGTTTCAATTACCCAATATAGCTTGGTAGACACTTTGAAGTTCATAAATCCAGGTGAAGCTTGGAATAACCTGTATGCAGATTCTTTTGACAAGGAAGATGAACCCATTTGGTCTTTAGTGCCTTCACTCGAGGACGAGCAAAGGACCAAGTGTGGGCGAGTTGTTGGTACCCCTGTTGGTGCAAAAGCTGATCTGCAAACACAAAGGGCTAATACCCGATTTAAATGTTAAGGCGTGCCAGCCGATTTGACCTTACTATCGGCAAAGGTGATAACTCAAATACTTTGGTCGTGACAACAGCGATGCGCCCGGATGTCAAGGCCAAGAGGTATTCACGCGGAACTCGAGAATACGCCGAGCTTAAGTCGACGAACTCCTAAGAACTCGTAGTGAAAAAAGGAAAATATGACGAAGTCGTCGAAAAAAGTAGATGCTGTAATATGAGCAAAAACTTGTGTTTGATTGATTGATAGATTCATTACAAGGCCCTAGGGTCTACATTTATACCCTGCTCAAAGAGGTACAATCAGACACGACTAGGACTCGAATTCCAAATTAAACAGAATCCGCATACAAAACGAATTTAAATAACTAAGGAAAACATAAAACTATCCTCCCGTAACAGACCGGGGCACCACCATAGGTCAATCGACAGCCTTCACGTTTTCTTTCTGATTCATCGGCAGACTTCTTTTCATAGCCATCGGCAAAGACTAACGCTGACCATCGGCACAAACGCGTCACCACTTCTGGACTTAGTCACATTCAGCCGTCTCTTCATCGGCAATCACCCTCATCGGCAACTTCCCTGTAGACTAGTTACCATTGTTCCTTCTGCCGATCTGTACTCTATTGATCCCGTGCACGTACCCAAAAATGGTGTTAACACATGCCTCCCAATTTTGGAGTATGAAATTCTTAATGCTCCGAAATTCTCTACATTAATGACGCCTTTTCGTAGTTAATTCTCCCAATTTGGCAACTGACTGTTAGAGCCGAACAACCCTGACCCGATTCTTCCGCAGATTCCTCGAATTTCTCAACCTCCCAAACTGGACACCCCACTTTATTCGTGCATCGGCAATATAACCGTTAGAAAGAGCTACCGATGGACCGACCAGGAAATCTTGCACAGTGAAATATCTCCAAAATCATGACCGCTTGCTGTCAAATCACCTGCACAATCCCTTGATTACCGTGCGAACAGTTACCATATCCACCTGAGCACCCTCGGGTTTCACGGATGCGGCAAAGAGATAAGTCAGATTTGCCCCTGCCCGTTTTGTCCTATAAATACTTCCTTCTCGGGTACTCCATCTTCATCCTGTCATTTTACAACCTAAAATCCATTTCTTTGGCGGCGGTACCGTTTGAGGATTCCAGGAACTCTAGCAAGAACTTCCTCCAACAATTCTCAAGTTCTCGATCTCCTTCCCTGTGAAGAAATGGCCATCAACTTCATCGTGCCTTAGGTCAGTTCTACTTTTCTCCTGTACTTTTACTGCACTCTTGTTCATCCGCAGTTCATCTTACTGAATACTTTTTTCCTTTCTTCTGTTCTTCTTTTTTATCCCCAAAAACTTCTAGGAACTATCCAATAGAATCATCATCCCTACCGATCAACCACAACTCAAATGTCTCGGTCTGTTAGGGAACCCAGATCCTACCGATCAGATCAACGCAGAGACAAACAGAATGCCCTTCAGAGCCGAGAATTTTTCTCTAGATCTGTGGAAAGATGCCTTCCGTTCCTGGCCCAGTCCTACCAAGGGATGGAAGGATTGGTTCTTGAGAGTCAGCCATTCGAATGAGGTTCAGTGGGGTGAGCGAAAACTGGATCAATGCATTAGGTTGTCCCATGCCGACATGGATAGGAATGAATCATTGTTGATTGCTCAATCGTATTTCTAGTCAGACACACTTAATGCTTTTATGTTTGGCCATGGTCCTGCTTCCCCCACACTTGCCGATGTGCTTATGCCCACCGGCTTAGATGTATCTTCTGCCAATAGCACCCACCTGTTTGACACCAAACCCAGTGCTAAGGTAGAAACTCGTTCCATCGGCGGTTGGTCAGGGTACATCCAGAAATACCAACGAACAGGCCCAGTCAATATAAAGGAACAGACCACCTTCCTGAACATGTGGTTGGACAAATTTGTATTTTGTGGTTGATCAGTAGGACCAACCTCTGTCTACTTAGCAGCAGCAGAAAGATTAGCTAATGGTGGCCGATTTCCCCTCGGCCGATACTTGCTCGGCTCGGCTTACCACCTCCTCCATCAAGTAACCAGGAAACTCTTGCTCGGCCAACCCATCGGCAACTTTGGGGGTCCCTGGTGGTTCATCAATATGTGGCTTAGCCTCCATATGTACAAGCGTCTTGAGTTCGACCTCTTCGCACAACGCTTCCCCAGGGATATAGCTGAGGATTATGAGTTAGATGAAGAAGAATCGGCAACTCATCCTCTGAACTTTGGTGAGGCTGCCATAGTTTTGCCTGGCATAGGTGATAATGCAGACTGGGTTAGCCGAGTCTTTCAGACTCTGTATGAGGGCCTGACCAGAGAACAGCGAGCATGGATGCCTTATGAAGATCCGGACACCAGATTTCCTTGGTCTTCCATCCGTTCAATGATGCTCTCAACAAGGATCATGATGTGATGATGGCAATCATCACCCCAAGAGCCATACCAGTTAACTTCTTTGCTGGTGGAAAAGCTTCTATCCAGACCTACGAATTCTACAACCCATCGGCACTAGCTCGTCAACTAGCTTTTGGCCAACTGCCGATTGCACTCTGCTACGCTGATGTGATAAAGCCAAGGGAGACCATCACCAACTATCTCGAGTGGATCAGAGTACCCCAACTCCAACCGAATGCCGATACAGATGTTGATCTATCGGCTTGGGTTCCAGCTCTCTTCATCACTCAGGCATATAAACAATGGTGGGAAGAATGGAAAGAACATCTGTTCTGCAGATCGGCTCTCAGATATCGTGGCATGATCGATCCCTAGTACAAAGTCCCTGATAATGCTGTAAGTATCTCAATACCAATGTTTTAATTTCTTCACTGTCCTTTTCAATCGGTAACCCCCTTTCTTTGTCACATATAGGTTGACGACACACCACCATCGGTCAGCAGGAGTGGCAAGCCGATTGAGCTTTTCCCATCAGGTCCGATCTCCTCGATCGGCAACAACGCTCCCACCTTGGCTACTATAATGCATCGAGGTGTGCGCCTCAAGAAAGTTACCACCAAGCGGACGAAAACATGCCCATCGGTAGCTGCCTCTACTCTGGCACAAGCCTTCAAGGTAAACTTTCGAATTCTTTTATTCACACCGATTTCATTCTTATACTTATCATACTTGTACTCACAAACTTCTTATTGTCGTACCAGCATACCAGTACATCGACAAAGACCAGAAGTTCGACTGCCAATGCCCCCCAGTCTAGTCAACCAAAGAGGAAAGGATCCAAGAGTACCAGATCACAAGCAAAGCGCCAGAAAACAACAACGCCTCCTCTTCCCCCAGTATCTCCGATCCCAGTAGAATCATCCCCTTCTTCTCTAGAAGCTTAGACACAGCAGATACCTTCTCCTCAGCCACAAGAAGAACCTTATGCAGAAGAACCCCAGCCAGAGGAACCTCAGCTAGAAGATACATCGGCTGACGTGCACGAGCAAACTGCCGATCCAGCAAGTTCAATCATAGCATCGGTAGTTTCCTCAATCCAAACAAGCACTGCTCCCCCTCAAGGTAACATACTCTCTATGAAATCATTGCCGATGAACCTACTTTTCCGTCTTATAATTACCTCTGTTATTCTTTCAGCTGACATAATCTCATCGGCAACCCCAGCCTATCTGCCCGTGATTGCATCGGCTTCAACCGGTCAAAGGTGGGAGATAGCTTTGAAACAAGTAAGTTACCTGATCTCTATCTGTATTGTTTACCAGTGCTTGATCATAGAATAACTTATTTTATTTTCTTTTTGAGGAACAAGACTCTCCTGACAGCTTGTTCTCCTTTGCCATCGACATATCTAAGGATGAAGGCGAGGAGGCAAGTTCTTTTTGAGTAGTTGGAATCACATCGGCAGAAATCAGGGCAAAGTTAGAAGAATTATCGGCCCTCCTTCATCAAGACACAGCCCAATTGGTCGATGACTCCGATCCGGCCATGGCCTTGTTCAAGACCCTCAGAGGCCAAATTCCCGCCGATGCCGAAGAAATCCTTTTTCAAGCTGCACACCTAGAGAGCCGTCAGCTGCAGTATCAAAAGGCTGCCCAGCGTCTTGCCGATAGAGCTGCTCATGCTCAGCTCTCTGAGGAGATGATCAAAGTAAAGCTCTTTGCCGATGAGAAGCACAAGAGCATCGGCATTCTGATATCCTCAGGAGATGTATTGAAACAAAAGATTTCTGATCTATCGGCGAGAAGGGAAGCCCTGTTGGCAGAAATCAAACAGGTAGAAGAAGCCTTGTCCCAAGCCCAACAAGAAGAAAGCCAGCTGCCTGAAACGATCAAGCTTCCTGAACAAGAGCGAAATGTCCAAGCCCGCAAAGCACTGCAGATAAAGAAAAAGCTAAAACTAGTGGAAGGTTCTGCCGATGACGACGTGAAGGAAATAGAAGAAGCCAACCAGATCCGTCTGCGCGCCATATCAACGATCCAGGCACTGTTGAACATGTGAACTCTTCATCGGTGACATACCCCGCTCTCTTCTGCCCAATCCTCCTGATATTTTGGTCTAGCCGATAGGACTGTTATCGGCACCTTTTAAAACATTGAGTTTAGCCCGAGACACATTTTGATCCAGCCGATAAGAATGTTATCGACACTTTAAACTCTTATGCATCAAGCAATATGCTAGGGTAATATCTCTTTAGATATTTGCCATTTAATGCCCTAGGAAATTTAACTCCTTCGATTTATCCGATAGGGACCCTCCCAATTAGGAGACCACTTCCCAAATTTTGAACTTTTAGTCCCGATCGGTAAGAATAGCTTCCATACTAAATCTCCATCGGCAAACTCCTTAGCTTTTACCTTCTTATCATACCGTCAGGCAACTCTCTTCTTATTCTCTTATATACTCATCAAAGCTCTTAGCTGATGCCCTGCTAGATCATCCAACTCGTCTGTCATCAAAGTAGCATAATCATCGGCAGCCAATTGATCTTGCAAAGATAATCGCCTAGACCCAGTCTTAATTTCCTAAGGTAACACTGCATCATGTCCATACACCAACTGATAAGATGAAACTTTGGTCGACCAATGACAAGCCATCCGATACGACCATAAGGCTTCATTTAACAACGTATGCCACCTCCTAGGATTTTCTTCAATCTTTCGTTTAATAAGCTTGATAATCCCTTTGTTAGATGCCTCGGCCTGCCCATTAGCTTGAGCATAATAAGGAGAAGAATTTAATACTTTAATTCCCATACCGATTGCAAACTCATAAAACTCCCCTGATGTAAACATAGTACCCTGATCAGTAGTAATTGTTTGAGGAATTCCAAATCGGTAAATAATATGTTCTTTAACAAAATCAATCATATTGGCCGATGTGACTTTCTTCAAAGGAATAGCTTCAACCCACTTAGTGAAATAATCGATGGCAACCAAGATGAACTTATGTCCTTTGCTTGACGGTGGATAAATCTGGCCGATCAAGTCAATAGCCCATCCTCGGAACGGCCAAGGTTTAATAATGGGATTCATGGCCGATGCGGGTGCCCTTTGAACATTGCCAAACTTCTGACATCCTTGACACCCTTTGAAATACTTGAAACAATCCTCAAGTATAGTCAGCCAATAATACCCATTTCTTCTGATCATCCATTTCATCTTAAATGCCGACTGATGTGCTCCACACACTCCCTCATGGATCTCCACTATCAAACTTTTAGCTTCATCATCACCTAAGCATTTGAGAAGAACCCCATCAATTGTTCGGTAATACAATTCATCTTCGAGAAGCACATACTTGGCGGCTTGAAACCGAACACGTCCCTCAACTTTCTTAGATGGATCCTTTAAATAATCAATGATTTCTTTTCTCCAATTATCTGCACTGATTGCCGATATTGCGTTTAACCTGGGCTGATACCCCGAGGCATGCTGAGCCAACCGATTAGCCTCTTCATTATGCAGTCGAGGGACATGCTCTAACCGAAAATATTTGAATTCCTTTAATAGCCGCATGCTTTTCTCATAATAAGCTATCAAGACTTCACTTCGCCATTCATAGCTTCTAGCCAATTGATTTATAACCAGCATAGAATCTCGGAAGACCTCAACAGCATGAGCATGAACTTCTCTTAGCAATTCCAACCCTTTTATCAAAGCTTGATACTCAGCTTGATTATTTGTTGATGTGGCAACAATCGGCAAGGAGAACTCATACTTCCTTCCCTGAGGGGAAATTAACACTATGCCGATCCCTGCCCCCCGGTCACACGTGGATCCATCAAAGAAGAGCGTCCAAGGTACAATTTCCAAAGCCTCCACTGTACCGCAATGTTGAGTTACAAAATCAGCCATAATCTATCCCTTAACTGCTTTAGTCGATTCATAACGCAAATCGAATTCCGACAGCACCAAAATCCACTTACCGATCCTACCACTCATAATCGGCATAGACAGCATATATCGCACCACGTCATCTTTGCATATAACGGTGCATTCAGCCGATAACAAATAGTGTCTCAACCTAATACATGAGAAATAAAGACAAACATAACTTTTCAATGGCCGAATACCTGGTCTCAGCATCAACCAATCTCCTGCTTAAATAGTAAATCACATGTTCCTTCCCTTCAAATTCTTGAATTAAAGCCGAACCGATGACCGTCCCATCGGTAGACAAATATAACCTGAAGGGCTTCCCTTGCTGAGGTGGAATCAGAACTGGAGGATTTACCAAATAACTCTTGATTTCATTTAAGGCCAACTGTTGCTCTTTCCCTCAGACGAACTCTTGATCGGCTTTCAACTTAAGTAAAGGACTGAAAGCACGAATTTTACCGGACAAATTAGATATAAACCTTCTGATAAAATTTACCTTGCCGATCAAGGATTGGAGCTCAGTCTTGTTGGTAGGAGCAACTATTTTGTTGATAGCATCATTGGATCTCCGACTAATTTTAATCCCCCTTTGATGCACCATGAAACCAAGGAATTATCCTGCCGATACACCAAATGCACACTTATTGGGATTCATCTTTAAACCGTGCTTCCTTGTGCATTCTAACACTTTTCGCAAATCGGCAAGATGCTTTATGAAGTCTCCAGACTTAACCACCACATCATCAATATAAATTTCCCCCAGCTTGCTGATGAACTCATGAAATATAAAATTCATAGCCCTCTGATAAGTAGCGTCAGCATTTTTCAAGGTAAATGTCATGACTATCCATTCAAACAACCCAACATGACCAGGACATCTAAATGCAGTCTTTGGAATATCTTCTTCAGCCATGAATATTTGATTGTATCATGCATTGCCATCCATAAAGGTGATAATCCGATGCCCAGCCGCAGCATCAACTAACAGATCGGCAACTGGCATTGGGTAGCTATCCATCGGTGTAGCTTTATTGAGATTCCTGAAATCAATGCAAACCCAAAGCTTCCCATTTTTTTTGTAGACTGGAACAACATTGGAAATCCACTCGGCATACCGACACTGCCGAATAAATTTAGCTTCGATAAGTTTAGTTATTTCGGCCTTGATATCAGGAAGAATATTAGGATTACATCGGCGAGCTGGCTGCTGATGTGGCCAAAATCTAGACTTGATGGGTAACCGATGTTCAACAATTGATTGGTCTAAACCAGGCATCTCAGTATAATCCCAAGCAAAGCAATCTTTATATTCCTTTAACAAATCGGTTAACTGCTGCTTACACTCAGAATTTAACTTAGCACTAATAAATGTAGGTCTAGGTTTATCACCACTACCTGTATCTACTTCTATCAAATCATCGACCGATGTGAATCCCTGGCCTAATTTTCCATCATCGGCGAACCTATCCATTAAAACTCCTCATCAGAAACGACTGCTTGGATCGGTGGAATTTCATAATCAGCAACTTTGAGGAAATCTTTCTCCTAGATTTCTGCCAAGATGCACCTAGTCCTTTCATAAGTGTCTGCGTCTGTCGATGCAATAACATAGGAAGAATCTCCCGGGACAATCTCAATCTTGTCACCTACCCACTGGACCAAGCATTGGTGCATGGTTGATGGAATGCAACAATTGGCATGAATCCAGTCTCTCCCTAGCAGCAGATTATAGGCACCTTTTCCACTGATCACAAAGAAAGTTGTCGGCAAGGTTTTGCTGTCGATGGTCAAATCAACACAGATGGCTCCCTTAACCGGAGATACGTTTCCTTCAAAGTCTTTTAGCATCATATCAGTCTTGGTCAGATCTTGATCTCCTTTTCCAAGCTTCCGATATACTGCATATGGCATAATGTTGATAGCAGCTCCACCATCAATCAATATCTTGGTCATCGGCTGACCATCAACTCTTCCTTTGACAAACAGGGCTTTAAGATGTTGCCTTTCATTATCGGCAGGCTTTTCAAAAATAGCTGTCATCGGATCTAGAGTGAACTGAGCTCTCTGGTCGGAGAACTCCAACTCCTCATCATCACTGGATGGTGCAAGGAACTCCATCGGTAACATAAATACCATGTAAACATCTGCTGATGGCCCTTTCCCCTTAGAATCCGGTTGTTGCTGATCCCCAGACTGTCCAGAGTTTTCACCCTTGCTTAGCTCCTCTCGTCTTTCGCACTGCAGTCTCCTTTTTTGTGTCTTAGTCAACCCCTCTGGACACCATGGGGGAAGTGGTAACTGCCTTGCCAATGGATGACGACGTTCCCTTGTCTCCATCCAATAAGTATTAGCGTCCCTACAAAATATGAACTCGTCAGGAACTCGTGCATTAGCCATCTCCTCAAGCTCTTCCCGATTCCTAGGAAAATACTCAACGTGATCACCAAGCCTATCATGCACACTGAGTCTGCCCCCCAGCCGATCATGAACAGACGCTTTCCCCCTAATCGGGCCATTAAATCACCGATCATCATCATGATAGCGCCGATCAGATCTGTCATACCGATCATAACCATTGCATTCAGGGCAATCTCTAACAGTAGGCAACTTGATGTTCTTCTCCCAGCAATGGATAAAGAATGGGCAGGTCCAGTGATCCTTGTGCCGATTGCACTCTTGACGGTGTCTTTCTTCTTCCCGACGATAGTCCTCTTGCTGGTGCCGATACCGATCCTCACGCCGCTGCCAAGTTTCCTGAGGCCTTCTATGAGTTATCACAATACCGGATCGGGGAGGCCTTCCTGAGTTAGTTCCCTCTTGGATTAAGCCTTTTCCTTTGGCATCGGCAGTAGTAATTTGATGCTGGGGATCTACCGATGCACTCCTCTCAGCTGGTTCCGATGTCAAGACCTTTGTTTTTCCCTTAGCATCCAGCATAGTTGTTGGGAAAGGATGTTGATCGATCTTCATCGGCTTCTGGACTTTGGAACTATCAAATTTGATTCTCCCAGATTCTATAGCCGATTGCAGCTGTTGTTTAAAAACTTTGCACTCATTGGTGCTGTGAGAAGTTGCATTGTGCCACTTGCAATATTTCATCTTCTTCAACTCTTCAGCCGAAGGGATCACATGATTGGGTGACAACTTGATTTGCCCTTCCTGAAGTAGAAAGTCAAATATCCTATCGGCTTTAGTAATATCAAATGCGAACTTCTCTGGTTTTTATGCCCAAAAGGGCAATACATCGGCTTCTTATTCTTTACCCATTCTGCCAAGCCGATGACTGGCTCCTCATCAGAGTCCGAGCTTGTTGCTTGATCAACAAATGACACCTTTTTGTTTCATGCTCTCTTGGGCTCAAAAGGCCTGATATCCTGATCAGAAATTCTCTGCACCAAATGACTTAAGCTTTCGAACTCCTGAGAGGCATACTTGTCCCTGACATGCGGCAACAAACCTTGGAAAGCTAAATCGGCCAGCTGCCGATCGTCCAAAACTAGACTATAGCATTTGTTCTTGACCTCCCGCAGTCTCTGCACAAAACATTCAACCGATTCATCATTGCGTTGCTTCAATTTGACCAAATCGGTGATTTTCTTCTCATGGACTCCAGAAAAGAAGTACTTATGGAATTGCTTCTCTAGATCGGCCCAAGTAATCACTGAGTTAGGAGGTAATGATATAAACCAAGTAAATGCCGATCTAGACAATGATGACGAGAACAAGCGAACCCTTAACTCGTCCCTGTTAGCAGCTTCTCCACATTGGATGATGAACCTGTCGACATGTTCCATGGTTGATGTGTCATCCTGTCTAGAAAACTTAGTGAAATCTGGTACCATGTACTGATTTGGAAGTGGAATCAAATCATATGCAGGAGGATACGGTGTCCGATAAGAGTAAGTGTTGACTTTGGGTTTTATCCCAAATTGGTCTCTCATTACTTCAGCAATCTTATCGGCCCAATAAGCATCGGCATCTTGCCGATGGGGTGGTTGTGGATCTGGCACCTACTGATACACTTCCACGTGTAGCTAAGGCGCACGATCTGCATGGAACATGGGGTTGATTGTCTAACCACCAAACTGTTGACCAAGATTCATCGGCTGGTCGGGCAACCCTTGATTCTGGAACCCGGGGTAGATCTAGCCTTGTTGAAACCCTGTAGCCTGATGATTCTGTTGGGGCATTTGTGGAAAGACTTGCTGCCCAGGTCATCCACTATTAGCATTCATCGGCATAGGTCCTACCGATGATTGGTAATTGGGCATCATTATTGAATTAACATACCCTGGCTGAGTCATAAACCTTTGTTGCGTCGGCATCGAATCTGCCGATGCATTAGGCATCTGGAACGTTGGAGCTTGAGAATTCCCAGTGTAAGGTCTTGCAGTAGTAGTTGTAGTATACTGGGGACTCTGGTTCATCGGCATATTTGGAGGTGCCGATGCCATAGGAGCCTTGCCTCTCACATCAGCTGTTTGAGATGTGCCAGGTGTCTTCAACGTCAACTCTGGGGGCATACCATAACCCCACCAGTTAGGAGGAGGGACCGATCCTGACATCGCCGATGCCAATAGATCTGTAGCAAGCTTGAGCTGCTCATCTGAAGTCGATGGATTGGTCGTCATCGGCGTAGATTGCGCGTTAGTGACTCCTAACGTTCTTGGAGGAATAGTAGTTTCTGTGCCCGCAGCGGCTGCTGCAGCCGATGGAGCTGTGACCACCGGTGATCCTACCTGATGATGAGAAGTGTAACAGAACCGACCAAATTATAAGAGATTAAGCCTAACAGTAACCATTTGCATGTCAAACCATCACGCTTAAGCCCATATAATCCCGGTAGTCCGTGAAATCTCGAAGGATTTCAAACCACATATCGCACAACAGCCAAGATCGTAATAAGTTTAGCGGTTGCCATTCACAAATACATCCCGATTACAACATTCATAAAATACATCGGAGTTCTTAAAGTTATTACAAACCAAGTTCTTCAAGTAGCGGAAGCTTCATAGTTCGAAAATACAACACACACGCTTAGTCTGATACAGTGCCATAGTTTGGTCATCCCCACAAAAGCAAAAGAAGAGACGGAGTGACCATCGCCCTTGGTCTAGTCATCACCCAGAGCTGGGTACAGACAGAGGATGCAATAACCATAGTACATTTGACCATCTGCAAAACAACATGGGAGTAGAACCCTGAGTATGAGAAGGTACTCAGCTAGACTTACCCGTCATAAACTTAAAATAAAGACTCATCAAGGATGATGAAGGCTATATAGTGGGGTAGCTGACAACCATTTTGCAAAACCGCAGGATTTTACTATCATAACCTACATAAGTCTTTCTTCTTTTAATTTGCTCAAGTTGAAAGTATCATTACCTATCATCTAGGTTTGCACCTGCACTATTACAAGCAAGTCTAAGGCTACGATAGTACCTCATCATAGCATTTCTTAAACCATTTATCAGCATAACCTAAGTGTTCCATAGTCCTTACTACGAGGACGAAGCTCATGTCAAGTGCTCACTATCCAGGAGCGATGGCGATTCAAATTGATTTTTAACCAGCTGGCGAGTTTATTCCCCACACAAACCACACTCACTGATCAAGTGAGCTACAGATCACCGTATTGCACTATCCAGGACCAAATCGCGGGTTCGACAGGCACCGCCCGTACCCGAGGACCGTTCCGGCGACCGAGGTATCCAAGGTATACCAAGGTTGCGCGCCGCGCCCTCGTCGTTCTCCTCAACCATCACCAATACAGCGCGTACATCGGGCCGATTCCCGGCCCGGATAGTGCTCAGGCTTCGCGGTCGGAACAACTTATCCTTCCAGCTAAATGTGGGGCATGCGTTCAACATGACAAGAGGGCCGTCAACGATCGATCCTTAATCGACGCAGGCAGGGGCACTATGGTCAACCCACCATAAGACCCTGCCCGGTCTCCAATTACATTCCACACTTGGTTATTCTTTTCCCCAAGCAACCACTGCTTAAACGAGTAGGTATCCACCTATATCTCACAGGTGACAGGAAATCACCCGACTTCTACCGGGCTAAGCAAGCTAAGCATAGACTCCGCGCCTATCTACATAGGACAAGGTAGATAAACAAGTAGGGATAACAAGGAGTACATATGCAGCAACGGTATCACACAACTCCTATCACTTAAATGCAATATAGTAGAACAAGCATAGTATATCTTGTAAGTTAGCGAGAATAGGGAGACTTAGAATGCTCCAGGGCTTGCCTTTCTCAAACGTGCTGGGTCGGTGATCCGGACACTCCTGCAGTTCCTCTCCGGATTCCTGTGCTTCCGGAGGTTCCTGCTCCTGGATCTCCTCTGGTTCCTCGGGTCCCGCCTCGTTCTCCTGCGAGCCTGTATGATGCATGTGTGCTCATGAGTGGAGTGCGAGATGCCCGAGTGGATGCTTGTATGAGAAGGTACCAAGGAGTCATGACATGATGCGTAGGTGATTTAATTGGTCATGCTCTTTACAAGGTAGTCAACATCATCCAAGAGTAAGCAATTGGATCAAACATCTAGTGCATTTTCCTCTATAATTATTTTTCAAAGGCAACCAGCAACCCACATGATGCTTCAAAGATACACCAAACCCAACTTATTCTATTCAACCTATATATACAACAATTCATAATTTTCTTTATTCATTTCTAGGCCCATTAAAATTCACATACAGTTCTGTTCATCAATAAATTCCACAAAAATTACAGGAGACTACCAGTCAAGCATAGAATCTACTGTAAATTTTTCATAATTTTTGAATACTTATTTTGAGCTACAAAAATCACAAGGTTAATTAATAAGGTAAGTATAATCACTCTACTGTGATATAAGTGTCAAACAACAGATTTCATATTTTTATAATTTGTCTAATATCATAAGAAACACCCACAAAATTTTCCAGATTTATTGCATGATCCAATTAATTATTAAAAATCATAAACCACTGCCATGCAAGCATTTAAATTACCATAAATTCATTTATACACCAAATAATGTATAGTAATGTTTTCCCAGTGAGTAAACATACATGCAGAGCCAACAAATCAAGTTTCACATTTTTCTGAACCATATTTTATTTACTATGCATTTTCCAAATTTAGCAAAAACATGGATTAAATATATTCATACAGAAAAGTTACTCAAACATGACATGCAATCACATCAAGCTGTAGATCTGAATATATAGAGCACACCAAAATTTATTTCATCAAATTTGAAGCTGTAGAACTCAAGATATGAATTTTACAAGTTTTGAATCAATTTCTAGAAAACATTTATTCAAGAAAACCGACGAAAAAGGCTAAGTACACCCAGATCTACACCCACCGGGGTCCCCCAGCGACTGACAGTGGGCCACTGACCCCACCAGTCAGTGAGACCGAGAGGGAGCTCACCTCCGACGAGCGGATCTCGCCGGCGGTGAGGTCTCCGGCCATGGGGTAAGCACCAACGTGCTCCCCGCAGCGAGGCGCACCCAGCGGTACCCTCGGATTGGCCGGAGGATGAGCGGAACACCTCCGACGAGCATGCATGGCGGCACGGCGGCGCTGCTCGCCATGGCCAGGCTGCTCTGGTGCGTTAGAGCGCGCGCAAAAGCTCCTCCGAGCTTCCCCATCGAGCTATGGAGCTAACGCGCTAAAGAGCGAGCGAAACTAGGCAGGATATCGCAAGATCCGTCGCGGCGGAGTACTCCGGCGAGCTCGGGGTAACTCCGGCGAGCCATTCTCGGCGCACGGTTGCTTCTCACCTTGGTAGAGCGCACGCAGGGGCTTACCGCAGCGATGGCGAGTGCGCTGGTGCTCTCGGCGGTGAGCTTGGAGCTCTGGTGCGGTCGGCGGCGAGCGGCGGGACTTTCTCCGGCAATGGCGTGCGGCGGAGCTGCCGCTGCTGCGCTGCGCGAGCGGAGGGAGGAAGGACAAGGGCGCGGGCGACAGGAGGGAGGAAATGGCCTGGGAGCCCGAGCCGGCGTCCCGACCAGGGGGGGTTGGAGGCCGGCCGCGGCGCGTCCAACGCCGGCGTACGGCCGCCACGTGGCCGGCGCCGGGTGGAGCGAGGCGCATCCGCGCGCGGGAGAGAGGGGGAGAGGGGGAGAGGGGGAGCAGGCCGGGCCGCTCGCTGGGCCGAAAGGGAGGCGGGGTTGGCCCGGCAACGCCTGCCCCTTTTCTTTTTTTTTGAATTCCTTTTCTCCAAATTCTTTCTAATTCATTTGGACCAATTTAAAGTCATTTTCACCTCTTGCTCCCAAAAACAAAGTTGTTCCAAAACAAAAACTCTACAACTTTGCTTTAATAAGCAAGACCAAATTCCAACTAGAAGTTGAATTGCAAATAAAAACTTAGTTCTAGGTTTTCAAATAAATTCAATTTGGGAATTTTTGTATAAATTCTATTTCTCAAATTCTATAGCTCCAAAAATTGCACAAAAATATTCTTAATTCTTCTTACACATAAATCCACCTAGTTTGAATAGTTCACATTTTTAGAAGCAAGCATCATATTTTTAACATATTTAGAACACATGAAATAAAGCACATAAAATCATGTTTTGGGATGAATGACATGCTCATGATGCTATGCTTGATGAGAATGCTTATGCACTGCTTTGATAAGGCTAAGTGCAAGCTTAACACCTAGGGTGTTACAGCCCTTCCCCCCTTAGGGAAATCTCGTCCCAAGATTTTGGGTTACTAACCATTTCTTATGAAATTTTGGATAAACTGTTTTCAAGTAATCCTCTGTTTCCCAGGTGGCATCCCTATCGTCATGATGACTCCACACCACCTTATAAGTTTTGACAATTCTGTTTCGGGTTACCCGTTCCTTGGTATCCACAATTCCCACTGGTTGCTCCTTATACTCCAAATCTGCTTTTATTTTGATCCCTCGAGGTTCATTTCTTTGCTCAGGTACCTTCAAACATTTCCGCAGTTGCGACACATGGAAAACCGGAAAGATCGAGCTCAACTCTTCAGGTAACCGAATCTTGTAGGCCACGGGGCCTTTTCTCTCCAGTATTTGGTACGGTCCCACATACCTGGGCGCAAGCTTGCTTCGAACTCGGAAACGCTGAACTTTCTTCATTGGCGTAACCTTGAGGTACACATAGTCACCTACTTTGAATTCAAGTGGCCTTCTTCTCTTATCAGCATAACTCTTTTGTCGTGATTGTGCTGCTTGCATATGCTGCTATATGATTTGCACCTTCTTCTCGGCCTCATTCACGAAGTCGATACCATAGTATCTTCTCTCACCAGGTTCAACCCAGTTTAACGGAGTTCTACACCTCCGACCATACAAAGCTTCGAACGGGGCCATCTTGATGCTCTCTTGATAACTGTTATTGTAGGAGAATTCAGCCAGAGGTAACCATGATTCGCATGATCCCTTGGATGATAGCACACAGGCCCTCAACATATCTTCTAACACTTAATTTAGCCTCTCCGTTTGGCCTGAAGTCTGGGGATGATACGCCGTGCTTCTTATCAGACTGGTTCCCAAATTCTTATGCATCCGCTCCCAAAAGTGAGCGGCGAACTGTGGTCCTCTATCTGATATGATGGTCTTGGGAATACCATGCAACTTGACAATCTCGGCCATATATATATCGGCATACTCGGGAGGTCTGTATGTGTTCTTAACTGGAATGAAATGAGCCGATCTGGTTAATCGATCTACGATTACCCAAATCGAGTCATTCCCCTTCCTCGTAGTCGGTAAACCTGTGATAAAGTCCATACTGACCTCTTCCCATTTCCATTCTGGAACTGATAACGGTTGCAACAGACTTGCAGGCTTCATATGGATGGCCTTAACTCTGCAACACGTGTCACAACGGGCTACATACGCAGCTATCTCTTTCTTCATCTTGGTCCACCAAAAGTGGGGTCTCAGGTCCTGATACATTTTACTGCTGCCAGGATGAATGGAAAGCTTAGAGAGATGGGCTTCATCCATGATGCGATTCTTCAATTCCCGATCCTTCGGGACTACTAACCGATGTTGAAACCATAGTACCCCTTTTTCATCAACTCGAAATTGAGTCTTTGGGTCATCTTTGATCTTCTCCTTGATGTGGAAAATACCCTTATCTGTTTTCTGCCCTTCAATGACTTGACTCTCGAGTGAACAACTGAGTTGTATGTGACATAAGACCTCTGGATGCATGAGATTGAACCCATCTTCAAACAACGGTTGAACCACCTGATAGTGCGGTTTACGACTCAACGCATCTGCTACTACATTAGCCTTGCCTGGATGATAGTGAACTTCCAGATCATAGTCCTTGATTAGCTCTAACCACCGTCGTTGACTCATATTTAGCTCAGACTGAGTGAAGATGTACTTCAAACTCTTATGATCGGTATAAATGTGACACTTATTCCCCAGCAGATAGTGTCTCCAAATCTTCAAGGCGTGTACCACTGCTGCTAACTCAAGGTCGTGAGTTGGGTAGTTGACTTCGTGCTTTCTCAACTGTCGAGAAGCATAAGCTATCACCCTGCCATCTTGCATCAACACACACCCCAGGCCACTCTTCGATGCGTCACAGAACACATCAAAAGGCTTTTCTATATTAGGTTGTGCCAGAACGGGAGCAGTGGTTAGCAACTTTCGCAAGGTGCGGAAGGCTAACTCACACTCCTCCATCCAGACAAACTTATGATCCTTTTGTAGCAAACTTGTCATTGGCGTAGCAATCTTGGAGAAGTCAGGTATGAAACGACGATAATACCCGGCCAGACCAAGAAAACTTCTAACTTCCGAGACAGAAGTTGGTGCCTTCCAGTCCATGACTTCCTGCACTTTTGACGGATCCACAGCAATCCCTTCTTCAGACAGAATGTGCCCTAGGAAAGGGACTTTCTTCAACCAGAACTCACACTTGCTGAACTTGGCATATAACAGATGCTCTCATAATTGTGTCAGCACGATTCTCAGATGCTCAGCGTGATCTTGCTCATTTTCTGAATAAACCAGAATATCATCGATAAACACCACAACAAACTTATCCAATTCTGGCATAAAGACTGAATTCATCAGATACATAAAGTATGCAGGAGCATTTGTCAATCCAAAGGACATGACAAGGTACTCATACAACCCATATCTGGTGGAAAAAGCAGTCTTCGGGATATCTTGTGGACGAATCTTGATTTGGTGATACCCAGACCTCAAATCTATCTTAGAAAACACTCTTGCATTGGACAACTGATCAAACAGGATATCAATCCTCGGCAACGGATACTTATTCTTGATTGTCACTGCATTGAGTGGACGATAGTCCACGCACATGCGCAACGATTGATCCTTCTTTTTCACAAACAACGCTGGACAACCCCATTCCGACGAGCTTGGCCGGATGAACCCTTTATCCAGTAACTCTTTTAGTTGATTCTTCAACTCAGCGAGTTCGTTTGGTGGCATCCGGTACGGCCTTCTAGATATTGGTGCTGTACCCGGTATCAACTCAATTGCAAACTCTACTTCCCTATCTGGGGGAAGTCCTGGTAATTCCTCGGGAAAAACATCAGGGAAGTCACATACCACGGGTATGTGTTCTAGTGGAACTACCTGTACTGCACACGAAAGACTGGCGAAGTCCAACCGTCGGGGTAGCTTGACTTGAAGCACACCCTTCCCTTGCGGGTCTCTGAGGAAAAGAGTTCTATTCCCGGCATCTATAACCGCGCCCCAGTCAGTCATCTTGTTCATTCCAATGATGACATCTAAAACTAGCCCTGGCATGACCACAAGGTTTACGCGAAACCTCCAGCCACTGATATCCAAAGTAACTCCTGTTATTGTTTTATTAGTCAACACATCGGCCCCGGCTGAGCTGATGCGATAGCCATAACCTAACTCAGTAACTGGCTGGTCATGCTTTTGTGCAAATGCTTGGCTCATGAATGAATGCGATGATCCAGAATCAAACAAAACAACTGTGAGATGTTGGTTGACAGAAAACATACCAGCTGTTACCGGTTCTCCTTCCGGGATCTCCTCGATCGAGGTATGGTTCACACGGGCTGGATAGGTTGGCTGCTGCCTCTTGGGGTAGGGACATTCCTTAGCAAAGTGCCCCATCTTGTGGCAGTTATAGCACGGACCCTTGGGCGCATTGTTGACGGCAGGTGCTGCAGCTTGAATTGCCTTTGGCTTGGCAGGGGCTATCGCCACCTTATACGGCTTCTGCTGTGTTGGATGCCCGGTGTTCCTTCTCTGCGGCGGTCGGAACCTAGCACCTAGGGCAGGAGGACGATACTGCTGTCGCCCTGCCACTGGTGCCCTGGACTGGGATGATCCGGCTTCAAAAGCCCTCTTACGTGACTTGGACGCACTGTAGTTGTTGTTGTTGTTCTCCTGGGTGAGACAGTCACTGATGTAAGCATTGAAGGTAGCCCTGGCCCCTATACCCATGGTCTTCAGCATCTTTGGATTCAAGCCTCTCTGGAAACTAGCAATCTTCTTGGCCTCCGTGTTTACAAACTCAGGGGCATAGCGAGCGAGATTGTTGAAAGCGTGTAGATACTCCTTCACAGATTTCGTCCCCTGGGACAGCCTCATGAACTCTCCGACCTTCATTTCAACCACACCCGGAGGAATGTAATTTCCCCGGAAAGCGGTGGTGAAGCAGTTCCAGGTAATCGGGGTCCCCTCTGGGTAGGTGGTACGGTGATGGGACCACCAAATCCCAGCGGGTCCTTGCAACTGATGTGCCGCATACTCGGCCTTAAGTTCTTCTGTCATTCGAAGAAGACGAAACTTCTGCTCCATATTGTTGATCCACTCGTCTGCCTCAAGCGGTTCCAAAGCCTCTTTGAAGATTGGTGGCTTGGTATCCATGAAGTCCTTGAACGAACTGTACTGATTGACTTCGCGGCCACCCTGATTGTCCCCACGACGGGTGTTATCAGCTATGTTGCGCAGAGCCTCTTCCATGTTGCGTTGCATCTGTTCCATGTTGCGTTGGCTCCCCAGAAACTGCGCGAAAAACACGTCCGCAGTGTACGGAGGAGGCGGTGGTGGTGGCGGTGTTGGTGCTCGGTCCTCATTCCGTTGAGCCCCACCTCCGGATGTACCTGCTCCAAGACCCGGATTGCTGTTACCCCCGCCACGTGTTTGCACCATCTGCATACGTCAATGATAAGCAATCGTTAGGAGTTGCCATCAACGGTAGAAATGTGTAAAATCATGCCGTACTGGATTTACTGAGGGAATAAATTTATACAATAAACAGAGGCACAACAATTCATCATCTACGCACAACACCACTAACAGATTGCTTAACGTTCACGCAACAAGGTTCGCGTACACCCAACTTGCCAGCATACATACACTGGACTTTCAGCATAACTCATAAGTCTTACATAGCCCAGATCCAAAAGTACACGACATGCCATGCAACATACAACACAAAAGAAGGACTAGCTCTAGAGCCCTAGCATCTAGTCGCTATGATCACTGTCCATGCCGGAGCCATCCTCATCCTCATCTCCACTAGAAGCTGCTCCTATCGTGGGATCCGCATCCATCTCGTCTTCAGAGTCTAGCTCAGCTGCTCCAGGCAGGTGGTGAGGGTGGAGCTGGTTATGCAGCTGGTGGATCTCCTCATGCAAGTTCTCATTGTACTCCTCCGCATTAGCTAGCTGCTGCTCTAGCTCTAGTTGTCGGGCCCTCAAAGTGTCCTCCTCGTGCCAGGCTTCATTCCTCTGTCCAAGCACATGGACTAGCATGCGCTCGCAGTTTCTGTGAGCAGTAGTCACCCTGTCCTTCTGCTCCCGTACTGCAAGCAGGTCCTGACTCAGCTCCCTGTTCTTCTGGACTGCCTGGTCTCTCTCTCTGGTCGCACGGGCCAACTCTGCCTGTAGCCTCTCAACCTCAGATTCGAACTCACGCTGCAACTGACGCTTCTCATCCTGGACAGTGAGAAGAGACCCGGATAAGCGACCCAAACAACGCTCCAGGCCTCCATAGGTCTTCATCAGAGCGTACATGGCACTCATAGCTGCACCGTCACTGTGCTGGTCCTCATCCGCACTCCTCTCTAGAGCATTCACCTCGGACTGATCCCACACCGAAGTGTAGGGGTCACCCCGGGGAAACACCCCAGCGAAGGCGTGGGCCAGCTCCTGTGGAAACCTCTCCATGAGGTCCCTCAGAACTGCGAAAGCTGCCCTGCTGGCACCGTGGAAAGTCGTGACACCTCGGGACTCGTACACCCAGCCGCCCCAAGCAGGGTCTCCTCCACTGGTAGGGACAACTGCCTCGATCCCCACCAGGGTCTCGTCACCAAGCGGCTCCTTATCCCAATAGTAGCGAGGCTCCCTTCCTTCGGGATACCCCATCGAACTGAGCACCCTCCAAAGCAAAGTGGGCATCCCAAACTCCCCCAGGAACTTGCTCTTATGTCGCGAGCTCCTAGCTGCCAACGGATGGCGAGGGGCCCGCCCACCAGTGGACTTGCGAGCGGTGAGCCTAGTGCGTGCCATCTGCTGCAAATGGAATACTGTGGGTAAGAGCGAGGATTACCTTTAATTATTTTATTTAGAATTGGGACAGATTAAATTAAGGGGGAAAGTAAGCAATGATATGACATGAACATGATGCATGCACGAACTTACGATCTCACAAACTTATAAACAAAGGTTAACACTAAGCGGTATATGCGGTGGCACACAACGTTCTCTCATAACGTAACTAGCGTTCTAAGCGAGAACGTGGTTAGTGTACCTGCAGAAAACTCATTTCAGCCCACCCACAGTATGATCGTGCAAAACAAAATTTAAAACTATGCACTCCACATACACTGACACCCGTCCATGCATGTGAGGTGTTGCTACCCATATCATCGCCCTAATGACGGCATCGCCTCTTAGGACGGAATTCCCAACATGCGGTATGGTTTCCAAGACACACCAAAACATGTGTGCTTGACACAGTACCTAACAACACTCCCCTAGACCGGCAGTGTATCCGATCATGCTCTCACAGCTCCGACTTACCGTGGCGTAGAGGAAAAATGGATCCATACATTACCACTCAAATGAATGGTACTCATACTATTGCACGCCGTATGAGCGACGAAATAAAAATATGATGCATCAACCCCCAAGTCAGTATTTAACTAGCCACCTTAAAGTCCTTAACTGGAAATAAAGGATATGGCACACTAGATAGTTTTCCAAAACTTAGTTTAACACCTTGATCATTATTAATTAATAAAATCTTTTATTAAACCGGTTTAGATTTTGTTTAGAACGTACTTATGAACAGTAACTCGCTAAACCTTGCTCCGATACCAGCTGTAACAGAACCGACCAAATTATAAGAGATTAAGCCTAACAGTGACCATTTGCATAGTTAAACCATCACGCTTAAGCCCATATAATCCCGGTAGTCCGTGAAATCTCGAAGGATTTCAAACCACATATCGCACAACAGCCAAGATTGTAATAAGTTTAGCGGTTGCCATTTACAAATACATCCCGATTACAACATTCATAAAATACATCGGAGTTCTTAAAGTTATTACAAACCAAGTTCTTCAAGTAGCGGAAGCTTCATAGTTCGAAAATACAACACACACGCTTAGTCTGATATAGTGCCATAGTTCGGTCATCCCCACAAAAGCAAAAGAAGAGACGGAGTGACCATCGCCCTTGGTCTAGTCATCACCCATGGCTGGGTACAGACAGAGGATGCAATAACCATAGTACATTTGACCATCTGCAAAACAACATGGGAGTAGAACCCTGAGTACGAGATTGTACTCAGCTAGACTTACCCGTCATAAACTTAAAATAAAGACTCATCAAGGATCATGAAGGCTATATAGTGGGGTAGCTGACAACCATTTTGCAAAACCGTAGGATTTTACTATCATGACCTACATAAGTCTTTCTTCTTTTAATTTGCTCAAGTTGAAAGTATCATTACCTATCATCTAGGTTTGCACCTGCACTATTACAAGCAAGTATAAGGCTACGATAATACCTCATCATAGCATTTCTTAAATCATTTATCAGCATAACCCAAGTGTTCCATAGTCCTTACTACGAGGACGAAGCTCATGTCAAGTGCTCACTATCCAGGAGCGATGGCGATTCGAATCGATTTTTAACCCGCTGGCGAGTTTATTCCCCACACAAACCACACTCACTGATCAAGTGAGCTACAGATCACCGTATTGCACTATCCAGGACCAAATCGCGGGTTCGACAGGCACCGCCCGTACCCAAGGACCGTTCCGGCGACTGAGGTATCCAAGGTATACCAAGGTTGCGCGCCGCGCCCTCGTCGTTCTCCTCAACCATCACCAATACAGCGCGTACATCGGGCCGATTCCCAGCCCGGATAGTGCTCAGGCTTCGCGGTCGGAATGACTTATCCTTCCAGCTAAATGTGGGGCATGCGTTCAACATGACAAGAGGGCCGTCAACGATCGGTCCTTCAGGGGCACTTTGGTCAACCCACCATAAGACCCTGCCCGGTCTTCAATTACATTCCACACTTGGTTATTCTTTTCCCCAAGCAACCACTGCTTAAACAAGCAGGTATCCACCTATATTTCACAGGTGACAGGAAATCACCCGACTTCTACCGGGCTAAGCAAGCTAAGCATAGACTCCGCGCCTATCTACATAGGACAAGGTAGATAAACAAGTAGGGATAACAAGGAGTACATATGCAGCAACGGTATCACACAACTCCTATCACTTAAATGCAATATAGTAGAACAAGCATAGTATATCTTGTAAGTTAGCGAGAATAGGGAGACTTAGAATGCTCCGGGGCTTGCCTTTCTCAAACGTGCTGGGTCGGTGATCCGGACACTCCTGCAGTTCCTCTCCGGATTCCTGTGCTTCCGGAGGTTCCTGCTCCTGGATCTCCTCTGGTTCCTCGGGTCCCACCTCGTTCTCCTGCGAGCCTATATGATGCATGTGTGCTCATGAGTGGAGTGCGAGATGCCCGAGTGGATGCTTGTATGAGAAGGTACCAAGGAGTCATGACATGATGCGTAGGTGATTTAATTGGTCATGCTCTTTACAAGGTAGTCAACATCATCCAAGAGTAAGCAATTGGTTCAGACATCTAGTGCATTTTCCTCTATAATTATTTTTCAAAGGCAACCAGCAACCCACATGATGCTTCAAAGATACACCAAACCCAACTTATTCTATTCAACCTATATATACAACAATTCATAATTTTCTTTATTCATTTCTAGGCCCATTAAAATTCACATGCAGTTCGGATCATCAATAAATTCCACAAAAATTACAAGAGACTACCAGTCAAGCATAGAATCTACTGTAAATTTTTCATAATTTTTGGATACTTATTGTGAGCTACAAAAATCACAAGGTTAATTAATAAGGTAAGTATAATCACTCTACTATGATATATGTGTCAAACAACAGATTTCATATTTTTATAATTTGTCTAATATCATAAGAAACACCCACAAAATTTTCCAAATTTATTGCATGATCCAATTAATTATTAAAAATCATAAACCACTGCCATGCAAGCATTTAAATTACCATAAATTCATTTATACACCAAATAATGTATAGCAATGTTTTCCCAGTGAGTAAACATACATGCAGAGCCAACAAATCAAGTTTCACATTTTTCTGAACCATATTTTATTTACTATGCATTTTCCAAGTTTAGCAAAAACATGGATTAAATATATTCATACAGAAAAGTTACTCAAACATGATATGCAATCACATCAAGCTGTAGATCTGGAAATATAGAGCACACCAAAATTTATTTCATCAAATTTGGAGCTGTAGAACTCAAGATATGAATTTTACAAGTTTTGAATCAATTTCTAGAAAACATTTATTCAAGAAAACCGACGAAAAAGGCTAAGTACACCCAGATCTACACCCACCGGGGTCCCCCTGCGAGTGACAGTGGGCCACTGACCCCACCAGTCAGCGAGACCGAGAGGGAGCTCACCTCCGACGAGCGGATCTCGCCGGCGGTGAGGTCTCCGGCCACGGGGTAAGCACCAACGTGCTCCCCACAGCGAGGCGCACCCAGCGGTACCCTCGGATTGGCCGGAGGATGACCGGAACACCTCCGACGAGCATGCATGGCGGCACGGCAGCGCTGCTCGCCGTGGCCAGGCCGCTCTGGTGCGTTAGAGCGCGCGCAAAAGCTCCTCCGAGCTTCCCCATCGAGCTACGGACCTAACGCGCTAAAGAGCGAGAGAAACTAGGCAGGATATCGCAAGATCCGTCGCGGCGGAGTACTCCGGCGAGCTCGGGGTAACTCCGGCGAGCGATTCACGGCGCACGGTTGCTTCTCACCTCGGTAGAGCGCGCGCAGGGGCTTACCGCGGCGACGGCGAGTGCGCTGGTGCTCTTGGCGTCGAGGTTGGGGCTCTGTTACGACCGGCGGCGAGCGGCGGAGCTTTCTCCGGCAATGGCGCGGGCAGAGCTGCCGCTGCTGCTGCTGCACGGTGCGAGCGGAGAGAGGAAGGAGAAGGAGGGCGCGGGGGGGACAGAACGGGCGAATGGCCTGGGAGCCTGAGCCGGCGTCCCGACCAGGGGGAGTTGGAGGCCGGCCGCGGCGCGTCCAACGCCGGCGTACGGCCGCCACGTGGCCGGCGCCGGGTGGAGCGAGGCGCGTCCGCGCGCGGGAGAAAGGGGGAGCAGGCCGGGCCGCTCGCTGGGCCGAAAGGGAGGCGGGGTTGGCCCGGCAGCGCCTGCCCCTTTTCTTTTTTTTTGAATTCCTTTTCTCCAAATTCTTTCTAAATTCATTTGGACCAATTTAAAATCATTTTCACCTCTTGCTCCCAAAAACAAAGTTGTTCCAAAACAAAAACTCTACAACTTTGCTTTAATAAGCAAGACCAAATTCCAAATAGAATTTGAATTGCAAATTAAAACTTAGTTCTAGGTTTTCAAATAAATTCAATTTGGGAATTTTTGTATAAATTCTATTTCTCAAATTCTATAGCTCCAAAAATTGCACAAAAATATTCTTAATTCTTCTTACACATAAATCCACCTAGTTTGAATATTTCACATTTTTAGAAGCAAGCATCATATTTTTAACATATTTAGAGCACATGAAATAAAGCACATAAAATCATGTTTTGGGATGAATGACATGCTCATGATGCTATGCTTGATGAGAATGCTTATGCATTGCTTTGATAAGGCTAAGTGCAAGCTTAACACCTAGGGTGTTACAAGAAGGGCCCACATAATTTGGTGGCAATTGTCCTTCTTTGAAAGTTCTAACCACGGCATTGAAAACCGTATTGGACAGCACACCAGCTTGATTGATCAAGGCACGGTTAATAGCACTACCAACCATGTCTTGAAGTTTACCAGGGTTGGCTTCAAAAGTGACCTACTGTGGTGCCAGCAGTGCTTCTTTCTGGATCACGTCGCCACTCCTGTTGATGCTGAAAGACTTCAAACATTGCTGCTTGTAGTCCTCCATGGCTTTTGCAATAGCTTGCTTCTGCTCATCCTTGAGATTGGCTTCCGTCACGGGGATGACATTCTCCAAGTCAAACTCGGTAGTCGACATGTTGATCTTGATCTTGAATAGCGTCCCACCAGGTGTACCAAAAGCTGATCTGCAAACACAAAGGGCTAATACCCGATTTAAACGTTAAGGCATGCCAGCCGATTTGACCTTACTATCGGCAAAGGTGATAACTCGAATACTTTGGTCCTGACAACAGCGATGCGCCCGGATGTCACGGCCAAGAGGTATTCACACGGAACTCGAGAATACGCCGAGCTTAAGTCGACGAACTCCTAAGAACTCGTAGTGAAAAAAGGAAAATATGACGAAGTCATCGAAAAAGTAGATGCTGGAATATGAGTAAAAACTTGTGTTTGATTGATTGATAGATTCATTACAAGGCCCTAGGGTCTACATTTATACCCTACTCAAAGAGCTACAATCAGACACGACTAGGACTCAAATTCCAAATTAAACAGAATCCGCATACAAAACGAATTTAAATAACTAAGGAAAACATAAAACTATCCTCGTGTAACAGACCGGGGCACCACCATAGGTCAATCGGCAGCCTTCACGTTTTCCTTCCGATTCATCGGCAGACTTCTTATCATAGCCATCGGCAAAGACTAACGCTGACCATCGGCACAAACGCGTCACCACTTCTGGACGTAGTCACATTCAGCCATCTCTTCATCAGCAATCACCCTCATCGGCAACTTCCCTGTAGACTAGTTACCATTGTTCCTTCTACCGATCTGTACTCTATTGATCCCGTGCACGTACCCAAAAACGGTGTCAACAAACCCTTATCTTATAATTGTAGACATCATTTTAATAAATAAAATAAATATATGGTAGGGCTTTGAACTAACCTTTCCACAAGTTTTGTTGCAAATATCAATTTCAAGTATGACACGTGGAAAGGCACAAAAGACATGAGAAAACGCCCTTGAAGAAAGCGTATTCAGAAAAGGCGCAAATCAAAGATAAATGGAAAAGCCCACCAAACCACTGAACTGGATCCATTCATAACCACGGGAAGGATCTGGGCCTAGAGACGAACCGACCACGCAAAGGTAGTGGCCAGGGGGGCCCACCTGTGGTGCGGGCGCACCCCCCGTGGCGGCAACTCGGTCCCACCTTTTTCAGGCGGTTGCATGGTGGCATGCATAGGACGGTTTCACATCCTACCAAATTTAGATCGCCATGAACCGTCCTTGTTGGGCTATAAATAGATGGCTCCACACCATTCAACACACACACCATCATTTGGAGCAATACACCTCGCATTTCTACACTTGTTCTTCAGTAGTAGAGCAAGCCAAAGCTAGCAAAGAGAGCTTGTCTCCTTGGAGGATCTTAGAGCTTCTTGGTATGAATACAATTTAGTTCTCCTCCATGAGCAAGTTCTTATCTTATTTATATGATTATGCAATTGAATTAGAGTATAGTTGTGTTCATATCTTATTCATAGTATATGAACTAGTTCTTAGTTCTTGTGCTATGTTCTTGATGTGTTTATCCTTGTTCTCCATCGATCGTCGAATTAGTATTAATAGACAAAGGATTAAGATTTGGGTAACAGTTCATTGGGATGTGATGGCCACTCTTAGCCGAGCTTGTCAATCCGAAGGGTTGGGGTCCCAGGAGGCTAGGAGGCGTTTCCAATTACACGGGCGAGGTGCTCGGGTATGCGGAGATCAGCGGATGCGTGGGTATCTTTCGGGTAGAGGGGTAGGTGGTTGGGTAGTGACAACCCTGTCATCCCGGGTATTCCCCCACAATCAGGTAATCTGGTAGGAGTTCTATAAAGTCTCTATCGGCTGGATATCCAGCTGCGCTGATCTCCCCAGAGCCTCAGACTTAGTTCTAACTCTAGTTATATTGATTAGATGTTCTGCTAACAATTCTTTGCATAGTTATATAAGATCAATGCCGGCTCAAGTAGTTGTTCTTTATTTCTTTTATTTCCTTATTTTCTCTTTATTCCTTGAGGTTGCCCCAATGAGTGTGTCCACTATCCATATTTTAAGAGCCTGCCGTGACCCCTGATTAGATTATGTCTACCTATGCATCTCAATAAGTGATCATGCTACAAACCAAGCTAGATGCATTTGTTACGCCCAATTACGGGATTAAATACGATAACCCTTGAATACTCATGGGTTGAAATGATACAATGATAGTTATGTTCGCTTGCAGTTTTATTTTTTATAATCATAAACTATTGATTGGCATACCTAAGTACCATTACTTAAGATTGTAAACTCTTTGCATTTATCTGGCGCCGTGCTACAGCTTTGCATATCGTAAGTAAGGATGGTTAGGATGGCCAATCCAGCATTTCTAATTATTGTTACCAGACTACACTGCGAAGGTCGGCGCCATTAAAGGCCTTGGGATATCTCTCTTACATAATGATAGTTATGGTATACCAACACCCGATATTTCTGGTGCCATTGCTAATGATGGATTTATAGTCTATCTTTAGTAGTGACGCTAAGAAATGCCAACATCCTCCAGGGTCTCCCATCTTCTCTAGTAGAGAGTGGTCAATCCACTATACAGCTACAGGCTCAATATAACATTGGGTTGCATTATGAAAATCAACAAGGTTAGCAGTTTCTAAATCTTCTAGTTGGCCTCGGGTCTTGCCTTTTTCTAATGGAGGAACAAAAACAGCTAATTGTGCTAATTGTGATTCTAATTTTATTGAAACTATGTTGATTCTTTATAGCAAAAGCAAAAGTATCCCTTCTAGCATGTATGTTTTCCAAAGTTTTATCATTTGATGTTAGTTTCATAGTCATTTGATCTAGCAGTTTGGATTGACTAGCAACTAATTCTCTCAAAGGCAGAAATTTATTATTAAAATTATTACCTTGGTTGTTACCTTTGTAATTACCTTGTCGAGGTTGTTGATTACACCCTTGATTTTGTTGAGGACGATAGTAGGTGTTATTGTTGATGAAGTTCACATCCTCTTGTATTGTAGAGCAACCGACAGCTGAGTGCGGGTAGTCTTCACATTCTTTATATGTCATATGGGAATCATTGATGTGCATGACTTCCTTCTTCTCTATATCGAGCTTCTTCATGATGAGGTCTAGCTTGGCAGTGACCATGTCAGCTTCCTTGAGATGGTACGTTCTTCAGTGCATGTTCCATTAGAGGCCATCTTCTCGACAAATGCTTTAGCGTCCGAGAGATTAAGTGATAGGAAAGCTCCCCCAGCTGTAGCATCAATTGACTAACGGGTACTAGTGATAAGCCCATGATAGAAAGTGTGCATTAATAGCCACTCCTCTATTCCATGATGAGGACAGTCTTCAATGTAATTTTGGAATCTTTCTCATGCTTCAGTGAATGATTAATTATGTTGTTGTTGGAAACTTGAAATCTTCCCACGCAGAGCATTAGTCTTGGCTGTAGGAAAGAATTTTGCCAGGAAAGCAGTCGAGCAAAGGTCCCATGTATTGTGTTTGTCTTTGTTGGTGTAGAACCACTGTTTGGCTTTCCCCAATAATGAGAACGGGAAAAGACAGAGTAAGATAGTATCCTTTGGTACTCCTCTGATGTGAAGGTTCTGCAGATCTCTAGAAATTGTTGTAGGTGTGCACTTGCATCTTCATGAACTTTTACATAAAATTGGCTAGCTTGAACCATGGTGATGAGAGCAGGCTTGAGCTTGAATCTATTCTCCCCAGTGTTGACTGCTGGTCTAGTCCGAATGTTTGCTATTGTTGGGGCAGAGAGCTCTCATAGTGTCTTCTTAGCCATGTCTTCAAACACAGGAGCTAGTATTTCTCCTAACTCTTCTGCTTGTTCTTCTATTTGTCCTTCAAATCCCTCTTCCAATGTTGGAGCTGGCTGCTCTGAAGAGCTAGCTTGAGCAGCAGAGGGTGTTCTTGATGGCGATTTGAATTTATCCCTTGCTTCTACAAACTTCTTCTTCCAAAGGAGTTTCTCTAGATCTTTAGTAAAGTTTATTGGAAGAGCAAAACCATTCATTCATCACCCTACATAAGATATGAAAAATGATAACGACGAAGGGTGTACCTGATTGAGCAGAAATTGATTAGTAATATAACTTGATCCATGCATATGTATGTTATCAATATATCCTAAGTTTATTATGCCTTCCCCGGCAACGGCGCCAAAAATGCTTGTTGACATTTACTACCGTCAACACTAAAAATAGAGATAAACCCTACTCCTAGTAACAATACCAGAAATGCACGGTATATCATTAACTTGTCAAATAGCAATAAACCACTCTAACATTCCTAAGCATGAAGTAGGTTGTCATCCCTAATTCACATTGCCAGAAGACTTAAAACATTGGATCCTTGTCGGAGGAGGTCAAGATTGTCGACTCAAGTCACCTTTCATGACCAAGAAGGACGACCCTAGTGTTCCAAGCATCGAGTGCACAATCAATGGATACTCTTTTCAGAAGACACTCTACGACACCGGATCTGACGACAACATAATGGCCGCAGTCACTTATCAGCTCCTGCATGGAACCATGCCCCTACAACCAATATATATTCAGCTCCAGATGATTTTCAGATCATTGACATGGTAGAAGACGAGTATGATCCACCTACCATCCTTGGAAGACCGTTCCTCAAATACTATCAAAGCCATCATCTATATTGGAACCGGAGAAGTCCACATGCACTTCCCCTCTGAGAAGGTATGCCACTACTTTAATGATTCTAACTATATAGTTGAAGATTCTAAGTAGGTCAGGACAAGAAGAAGACAACACAACCACAACCAGAGGAGGCAAATCATCAAGGACGGATAGGTAGACTACGAAGAAGAAGTGATAAGGTCTGAAGACATATAGCTTGAACAGAACTGTCCTAAGGAGACTGTAGCACCGAGTCAGGTGTGGAGAGAGAAGATAGTTATACACGAAGAGGAGGCGCCGCCGGAACCACCGACTACGCCACCTAGCGAATCCCAGAACGACTGAAAACACAAGGAGTCCCATTCGGAGGATTTAAAAACACCGAACGCCTTGCCAGGAGGTAAACTTGGTAGTTATCCTTTTCCATTCAATAGTTTGCTTAGTTAATCAGGTTCATGCTATCTTGAAAAGAAAATAAAAATGTTAAAAAATAGTAAGCCCCATGTGAGTATGCTCATGGCATAAAACCCATAAGTACATTCACTGTGGTGGCATAAAAATAAAATAAATAAGTTTTCATCTTACAATAAAAAATATAAAAATAAGAAGTGCGTGATCCTGCTAAATAAGTAACATTTATTGAGGAGGCTCAACATGGTAAACGCTAGATATTTATGCTAACACTTAACCAGTCCCACAAAGCTTTGTTGTCTATTTGAGCTGCACAGAATTCAAGGATCAAAGAAGACTACCAGATCCGGACATCCTAATCGATGTCAGGGTGCTGCCGACATTCAAATACACCTCCACCACCTGCTAGCTACATCAGAAGAAATTACGTCAAAATCCAGCTTGGGGGAGAGCACCCCCATTTATCCAGCTAAGTGTTTCTACTCGCGTTTATACTTTACTCAAATAATAAAAGATGCATAATCATGAAAACCCAAATAAAGATTTTGTGCTTTTATATATTTTTGCTTAGTTTGCTAAATAAATAAATAAATAAAGTTTGATATGAACCCTCATGATAAACTCTCACATGGAAATGATGAATAGTTTCTCTGCCATGACTAGTTCTAAAAATTGAAATCTCTGTCAAGTTTAGGCATGACTGTTATGAAGTAAGATTTGCTCTAAACCTGAACTCGTGGGAAGAGTACTTGATCTAAAAGTCTAAGTCGTTAACGGATATGATATGGGAAGGTTGAGCTGATGTTTATCTGTTCCTAGAGATGCTAGAATTCTAGAGAATTTTATCTTTGAAAAATCTTTAAAATAACACATGATGAGTTCCTATATGATGAGAGTTTAAATTCCTACCACAGCCATATATACATGCTTGCTAGACTTTGAGCCACATATTTACTTTTTACTGCTTATGAGCATTGAGTGTGGTCAAGCTGTGTAGACCCTTAGGAGCTTGTCATGTGGTTAAAATCAAGATTCACTTGCACGTTCACTCAAACATGCTACTTCTACTCCGGAAGTACCATCCACATATATCCACTTATTTCCATCTCCACATTCACCCGAAATTATTCTACTCCTAATCCGAGAGAGAATAGCCAAAAATATTTTCCTATCCCTGTTATTCCCTGTGAAATAAATGCTCGAGTTATCTTGGTTACTACCACTTGCTATATTATTTAAGGAGATGAGTGCTCCAAAAAAAGAGAGGAAAAATACGAGGAAATAAAAAGGGGCAAGTGCCCGGAACATCGAAAGAAAAGAAAAAGTAAGACGAGAGGTAAAAATGGACAAGTGTCCGACAGTAGAATTAGGGGTACAAGATACCCACCTGAGAGGAAAGAAAAATAAAATATAGAGCATCTCATTCTCCCTAAAAAGGTTCAACAAGCAAGGAAGGTATGTATCCCCTTAAAAGAGCAAAAGTAGAATTAGACTTTCACCATTATTATCACCATCATCACCATACACCATTCATTCGCCACACATACACATCTTGATTTGACTTATTGACTTGTTTCTCTGGATCCATGGTTTGACTATGCAATAAATGTCTTGTAAGTATGTATTAGCTGTCTCCCACCTATGAGCTCCAGATATCAGAACCTTATTACAGTAGGGAGAGAGAGAAGGCAATATCACTATGCCTCATACCAAAAATACCACATACTTTGAGAGAAGGCATATACCATTACTGCCTTGGTAAGGATCCAGAAATACCACAAAAGAGAGATCTGAGAGAGTCATATAAGGAATATCTGAGTTTTATTTGAAAATCTGCAAAAACCCCAGAGCTATAGCTGATCAAGAATAAGAGACATGGCGCTTGACTTGACCGTTCTATCTTTTAACTGCTCAAGACACAAGTGATGGTTACAAGCCCCATGGTGAAAGGTAAAATGAGTAAGTTTTAAGTCTTAACAGTTTATTCTAACTCAGAGATGAGATCTTGCTTGAATGCGTGTGTACTTTTAAGGCATGAAACCACTGCAGAAACTCTTGAGTTCATCCTTGCTCAGGGACGAGCAAGAGGTAAGCTTGGGGGAGTTTGTTGACGGTCCTTAAGTATCAAATTTAATTATCAAATAAACAAAGAAAAGGATCCAAATGAAATCAACATCTAGACTTAGGGTTTTATCTGATAGAATTCGACGACTTTTGGTGTTTGTCTATTTCTGCAGGGGGTTGTTGACGGTTCGTAAGTATCAATTTTAATTATCAAATAAACAAGAGAAAGGACCAATATACAACCAACACCCAGAATTAGGGTTTGATCTGACAGAATTCCACGAGTTTTGTTGTTTATCTGTTTCTGCAGGGGGTTATCAGGAAATAAGAAAGAAAGGCCCACATGTCGGGATTACATAGAGATATCAACGCACCGCGCGATTTTCTACCATCTAGAAGACTCCAGAAGCCACGGGAAGAAGACGGAGGCTGAAAGGGGCCAGGCCCAGGGCGCCCGCCCTGGTGACCTGGGCGCCCGCCGCCTGTTGAATGCCAATCAGGACTCTCTTCGCACGGAATATTCCACCGACCTATTGGATCAAGAAAACATAGTACCACCTCGCCTACCGGCCCAAAAACGCATAGAGGAGGAGGACTATATAAGGAGACCCCCTGGCCCCTGGAGAAGACATGAAGAAATTATCATAGAGATTGGGGGGTGCCCTCGAAGGAAAACCTCTTCTCTAATTAATATTTCTTTTTAGGCTTAGCAACCAATGTAAAGTAGAAATGGATCTTCTAGTTTCTACTAGATTGAGAGAGATAGAGTGGAGGTGTAGATTGGAGGAAGCCCGGCCTGTCGGTGTCTACTCTAAGCTTGTACCTGCGGGATCAAATTCTCCTAACCCGAAACTTGCTCCTAGGATTCTTCAGTATTTCGACTTCTAAATTCTAGTAAGTTCTTGTTTTATTGTTCTTATGGTTTATGAGTTTACTTTAATCTCTTCGCGTAGAGTTTAGAGTAATCATTGCTGGCGTAAATGTGGTGTTTAGGCTGGGGTACTCATAGATATTCCCGGACTAGCTGGACCGTGGTAGTAGTGAGGAACGTGACAATTCCGAGTTACCTTTGCAGACCACATCTCGTTAGCAGGAAGGATATGGTTTATAGCTGCGGGTTGAACATCCTTTGTGGTGTCTAGATTCTGTTAGCCTCCCCATTAGAACAGTAGATCATCCTTACCAAGGTTAGAAGGAGACTACGGTTGCAGTCTTCTCTATTTATCACTCACATCGAAAGACATTCTTTGTGCCTAAAAGGTTAGTAGTAATAGACCGGTTAGTCAGATGCACTCTTTCTCCTAGTGGTAAAAAAATAAATACGATACTCTAGATAATTTCCCGGGTGAAGTGCTCACCGATATCCATGTGCTTGCGGATCAATTCCTTATTGCGTTCCCAAATATCAACAAGCATTTCTAGCGCCGTTGCCGGGGAGAAAGACGGTTGCTGAGATAACCTTGAGTCTTACTACTAGCTTGTATCTATACTCTTATCTTTTATTTTCTTTATTTATTTTCTTTACGCTTACCTTATGGAAAACCAAAATTCTAAATCGATCCATGAGTCTGCAATCCCTTCAGTAACTGACCTTTTACCATGGGAATCATCACAGCCTATCCAAACATCCCAGTATAAGTTAAGTTCTAGGTTGATTGCCATGATTCAAAACCTATCTTTTTCGGGAAAGGAATACGAAAACCCTTACCTTCATATTAGAGATTTTGAGCAAACATGTGATTGTCTTCGCATTGAAGGCATTTCTGATAAAACTTTACGTTGGAAGCTTTTTCCTTTTTCTTTAAGGGGAGAAGCTAGACAATGGTACAGTCAGAAGGTAAGTCAACAACAAGGTGAATGGGGAGTTTTACGAGCCAACTTTTGTCTAGATTTCTATTCCCTTGACCGTATAGCCGACCTTATACTCGAAGTCCTATCTTTTAAACAAAAAGATAATGAAACTTTGGGAAAATCCTAGAAACGTTTTTCTGATCTTTTAGAATCTGGTCCAAACCTTAATCTTGAAGACCCTGTTCTTTTATTTCACTTTTTTCGAGGTCTTCAGAAAAATCACAAACAAATGCTACGTACAATGTCTAGAGGTTCTTTCTTTCGCATCCCTGCTGATGAAGCTAGAGTGATCCTAGATAGAATCCTAGAAGCTGAGATGGATAATACCCTTCATCATGAAACCTACGAAGCCGAAGTAGACACTCTACTAAATTCTTCATCTACTTTAGCTATCCCAAGTTCTGAGCCACAAGAGGAAGAAATTCCACCACCGGACTTCATGCTGGATATAGAATCTGATCTTTTTGCCGATTTTGGAAACATTTCAAATTACCATTCTATTGACAAACCCCAAAATGGCCAGTTTAGCATTTATTTGCCAAGTGAATATCAATTGAGAGAGCTTATCTCAGTAATGAGTAGCGAATGGTTGGAGGAATCAGAGCTTTCCTCTAATGTGATCCGTTTGGACACACCCTCTATAACTATACGTTGTGCTTATAATTCTGATCGATTTAATGCTCTTTATAATCCTATTGTGGGGATAAATATCATGTCTGAATCATTTGCACTTAAACTATTTAAAAATCTTGTCTTAACCCCCACAACAAAGGTCATAAAGGAATCTTCGGGACGATTAGTCCCCAGTCTTGGAATTATTAATGTCCTACCTCTTACGGTAGAAGGCTCCATGGTTCATTTGAACTTCTATATCTTTGATACATGGGACTTCGACCTGTTGATAGGACAACCTTTTAGAAGACTTCTTTATGAAGGTCATACTGGTAAGCTACACATTTCTTTTGGAAAAACCTTTAAATTCCCAATAACAATTTCACACTCCTTAAACAATAAGGCCGAATCATCTCTTTTGCCTGATCCTATGGAGGAGGTAAAGGCTGCATCTCTAGAGCTTTTAGATAAATCAGACTTAGAAGACGAAACTCCTTTCTTCACAGAAGAAGAAGACGAACCTTCTGAGCCTGAACCCTTAGATGAGTTTGCAGAAACACCTAGACCCCCCATAGAGCTTAAAACTTTTCCACCCGGTCTTACATATGCTTTCCTAAACAATAATCCAGAATTCCCTGTAATCATTAGCGATAAACTCACTCAGGATCAAACTCTGCGATTAATGACCATTCTTGAAAAATATCACTCAATTTTCGGCTACTCACTCCAAGATCTTACAGGAATCAGTCCTATGATTTGTATCCATCGTATTCCAACAGATCCTTCTGTTTCACCCTCTCGAGAACCCCAACGTAGACTTAATAACACTATGAGAGAGGTAGTTAAAAAGGAAGTTATAAAGTTGCTGCATGCAGGGATTATATATCCTGTGCCGCACAGTGAGTGGGTAAGCCCAGTTCAAGTTGTGCCTAAAAAAGGAGGCATGACTGTTATGATGAATGAAAAGAGCGAGCTAATTCCGCAACGCACCGTCACAGGATGGCGGATGTGCATAGACTATAGAAAACTAAACAAAGCCACGAGAAAGGATCATTTTCCTTTACCTTTTATAGATGAAATGCTAGAGCGATTAGCGAACCATTCGTTCTTCTGTTTCTTAGATGGATATTCAGGGTATCATCAGATCCTGATCCATCCCGATGATCAAAGCAAAACCACTTTTACATGCCCATATGGAACTTATGCTTACCGTAGAATGTCTTTTGGGTTATGTAATGCACCAGCTTCTTTTCAAAGATGCATGATGTCTATATTTTCTGATATGATTGAAGAGATTATGGAAGTTTTCATGGATGATTTCTCTGTTTATGGAAAAACTTTTGATAGTTGTCTTGAAAACTTAGACAAGGTTTTGCAAAGATGTGAAGAAAAGCACTTAGTCCTTAATTGGGAAAAATGTCATTTTATGGTTAGGGAAGGAATAGTGCTGGGACACCTAGTGTCTGAAAGAGGTATTGAGGTAGACAAAGCTAAAATTGAAGTAATTGAACAACTACCTCCACCTGTGAATATAAAAGGAATTCGAAGCTTTCTTGGCCATGCTGGTTTTTATCGTAGATTAATAAAAGATTTTTCATTTATTGCTAGACCACTTACTCTTTTGCTAGCCAAGGATGCTCCTTTCGAATTTGATGATGCATGTCTAACATCTTTCAATTTATTAAAGAAAGCACTCATCTCTGCACCAATCATTCAACCCCCTGATTGGTCGTTGCCTTTTGAAATTATGTGTGATGCTAGTGATTATGCTGTGGGGGCAGTATTGGGACAAACTAAAAATAAGAAGCATCATGCAATTGCTTATGCCAGTAAAACTTTTACAGGAGCTCAACTTAATTATGCAACCACTGAAAAAGAGCTTCTGGCTGTTGTCTTTGCCATTGATAAATTTAGATCTTATTTAGTTGGAGCTAAAATAATTGTTTACACTGATCATGCTACACTAAAATACTTGCTCACTAAAAATATGCTAAACCTCGCCTCATTAGATGGATCTTATTACTCCAAGAATTTGACTTAGAAATAAAAGATAAAAAGGGAGTAGAAAATTCTGTTGCTGATCACTTGTCTAGAATGTATTTTAAGAGTCCACAGGAAACCCCCATCAATGATTCACTCCGGGACGACATGCTCTACGGGATTAACAGGTCTGACCCCTGGTATGCAGATATTGTTAATTTTATGGTTTCAGGGTATGTACCACCAGGAGCAAACAAGAAGAAGCTTATTCAAGAAAGTCGTTCACATATATGGGATGAGCCATACCTCTTCCGAGTATGCTCTGATGGCTTACTTAGGAGATGTGTGACCACTTAGGAAGGATGGAAGATCATCGACAGATGTCATTCATCACCATATGGAGGTCACTATGGAGCATTCCGTACACATTCAAAGATCTGGCAGTGTGGATTCTACTGGCCTACAATGTATGAAGACACGAAGCAATATATCAGAAGATGTGGGCCATGTCAAAGGCACGGAAACATAAATACAAGAGATGCAATGCCACTCACCAACAACCTTCAGATTGAGCTCTTTGATGTCTGGGGAATAGACTACATGGGTCCATTTCCTCCATCAAAGAAGTGCGAGTACATCTTGGTGGCGGTTGACTATGTCTCCAAGTGGGTAGAAGCATTACCTTGCAAGCATGCCGACAACGTCAGTTCAAAGAGGATATTTGAAGAAATTATATTTCCAAGATTTGGAGTCCCCAGAGTAGTGATAAGTGATGGAGGAGCACACTTCATTGACAAACGCTTCAAGCAATATCTAGCAAAACATGGAATCCGTCACAACGTTGCTACCCCCTATCATCCTCAGGCAAGTGGCCAAGCAGAGACTTCCAACAAACAAATCAAGAATATTCTTCAGAAGATAGTAAATGAAATGGGAACGGCGTGGAAAAACAAGCTACCCGATGCACTCTGGGCATACGGACAGCATACAAGACCCCAATCGGAATGTCTCCATACTAATTGGTGTACGGGAAGACTTGCCACCTACCTGTTGAACTAGAGTTCAAAACACACTGGGCCATAAAGAGATGGAATATGGACCTAGATGTTGCTGGAGATTATAGAAGAATGCAACTATCTGAATTGGAAGAATAGCGAGAGAAAGCATATCACAACTCAAAGATCTACAAAGAAAGAGTCAAAAGGTGTCATGACAAGAGAATCAAGAAGAAGGAGTTCACACCCGGAGATAAGGTATTACTTTTTAATTCCAGGGTGAAGCTTTTCGGGCATGGAAAACTCCGGAGCAAATGGGAAGGACCATTTAAGGTAATTAATTCATCATCCCACGGAGCTATCACACTTCATAATAGCGAAGGTATGTTATTCAAGGTAAATGGTCAACGTCTTAAATTATTTTTAGAGCCCAATAAAGAATTTGAAGAAATAGACGTAGTCCATTTTTACCTTCCCATGGAGAATTAGAGGCCGACCTTTTTAGTCTGATGTTTTTGGGTCATATATATATTTTTCTAAATAATTTCGCATCTAGAAACGCGCTCGAGAAAGTGGGCCCACAGAGGGGCCAGAGAGAGGGTGGGCGCCCAGCTCCTGTTCCCCATCGGTCCCGATTTTCTCTGTTATGGAAAATGCAGTTATGGTAATCCGAATAATCCCTCGGATGGAAAGTTTCGCACGCACATCGACGGGAGAAACCCGAACAACCCATAGAGGCACTTTTTGACCCCTATATAAACAGACCCCTGACCTCAGTTTTCAAACACCAAGCCACCAAGCCTTCTCTCATTCAATTAGAGCTTGATTAGTTCCTTGCTGCTCCAATGGCCGAGAAGTACCACGATGATTGGGAAGTCGTCCCCTTCAACCTCAACATGGAGCCTGTAGAAGACCCCGATGCCCGTGCTCTCGTCCCGGCCAACACAGAGCGACAGCTAGAAGCCATGCCATTACGCCAACATAGCTCAGCCCAATCCTACCATTTTCAACCAGTTCTCACCACACCGCCACAACCCCTACTCCTCAAAGGATCATCATCCAAGACGAAGACCACTATCAAGGTGCCAACCGGCACGAGGATCCTTCCACCAAGACCCAATGAGAGGGTCGTTGGAGTCAAGACCAACCGGAGCGGCGAGATCAGCAGTGTACGCTACACTACGGAGGAGGAAAGGCCTTACTTTGAAGGGATTCAAGCAGCCAAAGTCCGTTTCATCCCTCCAAAGGCAGCCCCGAAGCACGCTCTCAATGCTTTTGAGACACCTCCCAAACGTCGCAAGACTATAATGGATATTGATGAGGACGTTCGCAGACTAGACAGAATTATCATAGACTTCCAGTCCTCGATTAATTCCCTCACTAGGCAGCTCTCTAACCACAACACTATTATACTAGGCCTCAGGCAGGATCTTGCTAGTGCCAACAAGAAGATTAAGGAATTAGAGCGCCACTAAGTTATCTATATTAGACCTTGAGGCAATGCATTTTAGTCATCTATCTTTAAATTCGGTTTAGGTTTGCTATTATCAGTTTGCTACTAGTCTTTTGTAATAAATGCCTCAAGATTAATAAAGAGTATTATTATTATTATGTCTTGTGTGTCTCTACTTTATTTTTGTGCAAGAAAGCAGAAAACAAGTATGGGGGAGATCCCTCGACATGCTAAACACACCCCGACCACACCACTCCACGATTTAGGTACACACTCTGCACACTTTACTTTACACATACAACTATCTTGATTATGCAGATTACTGTTTTCGACATGATAAATTAAAAAGCTTAAAATATTTCTAATCATGATTAATCTCAATCTGTGATATTTCCTGAAATCTTGCAATTATTATAAAATCATTTTAAAACCCTGTGTTACTTAAGTAATTGTGGAATATGTGATGGTGGAGTATGAGTTTCTTATTCTTGATATTATTGTTGCTTGGAGAATTTATTTTAAAATATTCAAAACTCTAGCTACCATCCTCAGTGTTTTATATGCCTGATAAAACTAAAAATATTAATTATGATTATAAAAGCTATCTACTCTGTATTGAGTTTGTTCAAAATGAGTTAGACCCTTGTTGAGAGGTTTATCATGCTCCTAAGATCAAGACATTTATTCAGAAAGATTCACTCTTCCGAAGTATTATTGCATTAGAGGCATGGGCTATGCAAAAATAGAGATATTTCGAGGAAATAAAAAGGAGCAAGTGCTCGACAACCTCGCAAAAAAAGGACAAGTGTCCGGCAGTAGAATTAGGAGTACTTCGGTATCCACTTAAAAAAAAGAGAGAAAAAGAGAAAATGATAGCCCATGGTCCCTCTAATAAGCAATATGCCAGCAAGAGTTGACAAAGATTTTAATTTCTAAAGTCTTTGATCTAAGAGTATGACATTCCCCTCCTCGGATCCCGTTTTGATCAGGCAATAAATGCAAAGTAAGTATGCTTGAGAATTTTTGCAAAATAAAACAACCTCAGTGAGATATATAAAAGATAATGAGTGATCTGAGAGAACCTATGAGGATGAAAAGGTATGCTAATTTTTTTCAAAAGTATACAAAAACTCCAAGTGACAGGATTGAGAAGAAAGGATCTTTACTCTTAACCATAAACATCCCTGACTATGGTACACAGTGGATTTTTAACACCCTGCAAATATAAAGAATGTTTTAAAATGTTTTACCCCAGATATTATTCTTAACCATCCTTTTCTTGAGGACGAGTAAAAGCCTAAGTATGGGGGTATTTGTTGACGGTTCGTAAGTATCAATTTTAATTATCAAATAAACAAGAGAAAGGACCAATATACAACCAACACCCAGAATTAGGGTTTGATCTGACAGAATTCCACGAGTTTTGTTGTTTATCTGTTTCTGCAGGGGGTTATCAGGAAATAAGGAAGAAAGGCCCACATGTCGGGATTACATAGAGATATCAATGCACCGCGCGATTTTCTACCATCTAGAAGACTCCAGAAGCCACGGGAAGAAGACGGA